>NW_008826084.1:0-13392 GCF_000691245.1 Trypanosoma grayi
TATATATATATATATACATAAGAGGTATAAAAGGCAACAAGAAACGACAGAGCAAAAGGGGGAAAAAGATGTTGTACTTGCATACTCCATTGGATGACCGATGTCCTGGATAAGCAATAAATGAAGGAGAGCTTTTAAGGAGATTCGCGGGAAGATCCGCTGTGCTTTTTTTCATTTTCCGTTGCGGTTCCACCACGGACGTTTCTTCACCCGGAGTCATACTCCTGAGCGGTGCTGCGTCTTAACGGTGTGTGTGTCTGTGTGTGGGGAGAGATTGGGGGAGGACACAGAGAGAGAGATGGGGAAAACAAAGAAGGTATCATTACTCACATCTCCCTTTCTGATGCTGTCTTTTTGACATGCACCTGGGCGTTGTGCCGCTTGTGTTGTGTGTGTGTGTGTGTGTTTTGTGTTTGTAGCTGTTCGTATTTCCCTTTTTGTTTCGTTTCATATTCTTTCTTCCCGTATTTTTGTCTCTGTCTTGTCTGGTTGTTTGATTCGTGTTGGCGAAGAAGTGAGGGGACGGTTAAGACACTCTCTCTAGTGGAACAGCAAGAAATGATATCAAGCATCTTTTTTCTTAACCACCACGGTGAGGTCATCATCGAGAAACAGTTCCGCGAGAAGGTGCCTCGCACCATCCTGGAGGACTTCTGGAGTACGTACATGTCTCCACTGCGCTCGGTGGAGGATGCCCCTGCGGTGATACCCTACAGCCGCTTTGTCTTTGTTCAGATACATCGCAACGACGTTGTTCTGCTTGCGATTGTGACCAATGAGGGCTTTCCTCTCCTCGTGTTGGAAATTCTCTCTCTCATCGCAAAGGTAGTTCAGTGGTACTTGAAAGTGCTGTCGGAGAATACGCTGCGAGAGAACTTCTCGGTGGTGTATCAGCTGCTGGAGGAGCTCATCGACAATGGCTACCCGCTAACGACAGAAATGCACGTGCTTGGGGAGTTGGTTGTGCAGCCGACGCTAGAGAACAAGTTCCGCACCGCTCTTGACGCCCCTGCAAAGACAAGGCGCCGACACGTGGGGATGCGCGCTGTTCCGTGGCGAGATGCATCGACGCGGCATAGTTCTAATGAAATTTTTTTCGATGTCGTGGAGCAGTTTGATTGCATAGTAGACTGCGAAGGGAATCTGGTGCATACAGTGGTGCGTGGCGTGATTGAGGTGAATTGTCGCCTTAGTGGAATGCCAGATGTCGTGATGCGCTTGACCAATCTGGACTTTGTTGACGACATCGCTTTCCATCGCTGTGTCCGTCGCAATCGTTATGGTACAGATCGCACCATTAGTTTCATCCCTGCAGATGGAAATTTCACACTGCTGCAATACCGCTGCAAACCAGTTCTCAACGCGCAGGCCCCCTTTTACGTGACGCCACAGATCACGTTTAATTCGACTGGTGGCCGCTTTAACTGTATGGTGGGACTTCGCGGAGGTGCCTTGACGACCAAGAGTAAAGACTATAATGTCCACAAAGTTGTCGTGCACCTTCCTTTGCCTCCACAGACAGAGGCGGTGCAGGTTCACAGCAACACCCAGGGCACGACGAGCTTTAACAAATCACGCGGTGTATTGACATGGACAGTTGGAACGCTTTTCCGCGGGACTTGCTCGCTGAGCGGTGAGTTCACCTTTGGGGCGGAGCGAGCAAACGATGTGGCAGCGCCCTGTACAGGTGACTCCGCTGTTGTGGAGTTTAGCATCCCTAATTTTCTCCTTAGCAGCATTCGTGTGGACAGCGTTCAGGTGCTAAACGAAATAGGGAAGCCGTACAAAGGCGTCAAGTACGTTACAAGCGCTGGTCGCTTTGTGGTGCGCACGGTGTAATATCGAAGGGGCACGAGTGCTGTCCTTGCCAAATTGCTGTTGTCCACGGTGTTTGTGCCCTCTGTTTAAGACACCATTACGGCATAGTGGGGGAGATACGCTACCATTCTCTTTTTCTCCACCTCCATCTCTCGCTTTTCCTTACACACTCTCTTGTTTTTTTTTTTTTGTATTCCCTTTTGCCCATTGCCGCGTTGTCCTCTGATGGCGAGGTGACTAGAAGATGTCTAAAGAGTCTCTCGACGAACGATTCCGGCGCTTGGCGAAGATCGTTGAGACAAAGGCGACTCGGCCGCCGATGTCTCTCGCCACGAAACTGGAGCTTTATGGCCTGTGGAACCAGGTCATGTACGGCCCCAACACGAAGCCTACGCCTTCGCGCTTGAATGTGGCGGCGTACGCCAAGTGGAAGGCATACAAGCGTTTCGAGCGGTTGAGCAAGGAGGAAGCCAAAAAGAAATTTACGGAGGTCGCAGAGAGGGCAGTTGCCGCGTCGAAGCTGTGAGACAGCGGCGCGGAATCTGCCAAACCCTGTCACACTGATAAGAACTATGAGAAGGTTTTTTTCCCCCCTGTTGGACATGGTGGGTAACTAAAGAGGGCGCATAGTGCACAATCGCATCTTAGTCGAAACAGAATTGGCGTCCCTTGTGAGCTCTGATCTTTCCCTGACCGAGTGTGTCCCTCCTACGTCACCCACTGCACTCGCTCTCTTCCATATGTTGTTCTTTCTGTTTGCTGTTGTTGTTTTTTGTTCTTTTTCTCTTTCTTGCTGCATTTTGTTTTCTTCGAAAACCAAACAGAAATAAAGTCAAGCAGCTTTCCACAAGGGCCGACGTACCTTGCTGTTACCACTATTTTTACTATTATTGACTTCCTTCCTTATTCTCACCCTCGCAGCACACCAGCACGCCGAGAATGACGGAGGCGAAGATACGGACGGAGGAGGCGCGGGACCTCACACGGGTGGAGCGCATCGGGGCGCACTCACACATCCGCGGTTTGGGCCTTGACGACGCCCTCGAGGCGCGCATGAGCAGCCAGGGCATGGTCGGCCAGGTCGAGGCCCGTCGCGCCGCCGGTGTGGTGGTGCAGATGATTAAGGAGGGCAAAATCGCCGGCCGGTGCGTCCTCCTCGCCGGTGGACCCGGATCCGGCAAGACGGCAATTGCGATGGGCATGGCGCAAGCGCTCGGGCCAGAGACGCCGTTCACGATGATCGCCGGAAGCGAGATCTTCTCGCTGGAGATGTCCAAGACGGAAGCTCTCACGCAGGCATTTCGCCGTAGCATTGGCGTGCGCATCAAAGAGGAGACGGAAATGATAGAAGGTGAGGTGGTTGAGATATCTATTGAGCGTCCCTCCACGAATCCTGCAGAGGCGAAGGGACGCACTGGACAACTGGTGCTTAAGACATCTGATATGGAGTCAACCTTTGATCTTGGAATGAAAATGATTGAGAGTCTCCAGAAAGAAAAGGTGCAGGTAGGTGACGTCATCACGATTGATAAAGCAACCGGGCGTATCAACAAGCTAGGGCGTAGTTTCGTGCGAAGCAAGGACTACGATGCCATGTCTTCAAACACCCGGTTTGTCCAGACCCCCGAGGGAGAGCTCTCAAAGCGGAAGGAGGTGGTACACACAGTGACGCTACACGAAGTAGATGTCATCAACTCGAGACAGCAAGGCTTCCTTGCACTCTTTGCCGGTGACACAGGTGAAATCAAGCACGAGGTGCGTGAACAAATTGACCAGCGCGTGGCCGAGTGGCGGGAGGAAGGCAAGGGTGAGATTGTTCCCGGTGTTCTCTTCATTGATGAAGTGCACATGTTGGATATTGAAAGCTTCTCATGGCTGAACCGCGCGCTGGAGAGTCCACTCGCGCCGGTCGTTGTGATGGCCTCTAACCGCGGCATATCCCGAATCCGCGGTACGCAGTACAAGGCACCGCACGGCATCCCTATTGACCTGCTCGACCGCATGGTGATCATCGCGACGAAGCCGTACACTGAGGCGGAGCTCAGCAAGATTATTCGCATTCGTTGTGAGGAGGAGGACGTTGAGATGGAAGAGGATGCCATCACGCTCCTCACAATGCTGGGTAAGAGTACCTCGCTGCGATATGTTCTGCAGCTCATCACAACAGCGAACCTTGTCACACAGAAACGGCGGGCCTCAACAGTGTCTGTGCACGACATCAAGAAGGTGTACTCTCTTTTTATTGACCTGCGCCGCAGCGTTGAGTTGCTGCGGGAACATGAAAAAGACTTCCTGTTTGGTGAAGCCGATGAAGCTGTCGAGTTGGCGCACGGCTCAATGTTCCAAAATGAGGAAGAGCAGCCTTAAACGGCGTAAGCGTGTTTTTTTTCCCTTTGCATATACGTTTTGAGAGGCTGAGCGGGTCACACTGGATAGAGGGCTGCTCTCTCATTGTTGTCGCCGATGCCTGAGAGAGAGACTGGGGGCGAAGAAGGTGGAGGACGAGATGAATATCGGTGCATGCAGGAACACAAAGAAACAAAAAAAAAACACACCGAGAGAAAGTGAAAAGAACAGGACCTGAAGCACCTTGTGGGGTTGGTGCCCCTTTGTGGTGCCTTCATCACATTAACACGGACGAGGATGAGGGGAAAAAAAAAGGATATTGAGAGTATTTATATGTATTTAAGCGCAAGAGCGGGTGGAGGTTGTAGCAGTCACACACGTGGCACTCTGCAAGTGCCCCTCCGTTAAGTATGATATTCCCACTATTAGAATTCCCCAGGCTTGAGATGAGCAGGGGGTCATAATTTGGATTCTGTATCCTTTTGCCGCGTCATTTTTTCTGTTGTTTTTTACTTGCCTTGATCAACACCAATTTTTTTTTTTTTTCCTTTCTTCACATTTGCTTTCTGTTGCTCTTAATGCAGCCGCAGGGTCATTCTTGAGAGTGGCCTGCCAGGCAATAGAGGCTCGGGTCTGTGAACCAAGGCAGGATGCGTAGGGTGCTGGGTGTGGCTCCGTTGGTGATACTACAGAGAAGGACATGCTGCCTTCGCAAGGAGACTGAGCTGGTTCGGATAACGTGCGACCATATTTACCGCAGTTCCTCCGCGCGCGAGGAGCTGCGGCAGCTCATTCATGAATCATCCGTGGAGAACGCACTTTGTCATCTGGATGAGTTCTCCAAAGACGTCTGCGCAACAGCGGGGCCTGCCTGGCTTGCGAAACTATCCGAAGCCCCTGATGCGCTTGCGCGTATCTCTATCGTTGTGCAGACGTTTGAGAAGTGGTACATCGCGAGGAAGGCCCCACAGAAAGTAACGATGCATGAGCCCTGGGGTTGGTACCCCAAGGCCCGCTATATGCGGCGCCGTTTCATCTACCACTACGGGCCCACCAACAGCGGCAAGACACATGCCGCATTGGAGGCGCTGGTGAAGGCAAAGAGCGGTGTGTACTGCGCACCTCTCAAGGCCCTCGCGGCACAGGTATGGAAGCGCATTGACACGGTGGTGCCGTGCGATTTACTCATTGGTGACGAGCGCCGCTTTGGAGGAGGGGCGGAGCACGTCTCCTGCACAGTGGAAATGACACCCATTGACTACCAGGTCGATGTGGGCGCTATTGACGAGGTGCAGATGATTGCTGACAGGGACCGTGGATGGGCTTGGACACGTGCATTGCTGGGGCTGCCAGCGCGTGAGATACACCTTTGTGGTGAGGAGCGTGCAATTCCGCTCATCCGAAACCTGCTCTATAAGACGTATGAGTTGCGGGGACTCGAGCTCGTGACGCACAAGCGCCTCGTTCCCCTCGAGGTGTCTCCGTCATTGGGCGGTGACTTGCGACGAGTGGAGAACGGCGATTGTGTTGTGTGCTTCTCGAGGAGAGCAATCTTTGACATGAAGCGGCGACTAGAGCGAATTCCTGGTGTTGTCCCACACTGCATTTACGGTTCAATGCCTTTTGCCGTTCGTGAGGCACAGGCCAGCGCATTTAACAATGGTGTGCAGACTGTTGTTCAGGGAGAAAACTTGAAGAAACATGTTCTCGTCTCCACCGATGCTATCGCATACGGATTGAATATGAGCATTGAGCGGATTGTTTTTGCGACCATGAAAAAGTTTGATGGGAAACAGAAGATTGACTTGCCCCAGGCAACGGCTGTGCAGATAGCAGGGCGTGCAGGTCGTTTTGGTATGACACGTGCCAACGCTGTTGGTCGATGCACAACTCTTCATCGGGAGGATTTTTCTATGCTTCGTGATGCCGTGAGCAGTCGATTACCACCGCTCCAGAAGGCGGGGCTTCTCCCCACCGCCGACATACTTGAGCTCTTCGTGTCGCTGCGCGCAGAAGGGAAGATGCCGCGTGCCGCAGGAGAGACTCAAGTCACATTCTATGAAAGAATCAAGGAGTTCACAGGATGCTGCCATGCCACAGATGTGTTCTTTCCATGTGACCTCTCGCGCTCACTGCTGCAGATCGCCAAGGAGTTGGAGGCGGTGCCAGGCCTCGTCTTGAGCGATCGGATTCTATTTTGCTACGTTCCGCTGAATGAACGAAGCGAGGAGGCATACAGTTTGTTGCGCGCGTTCGCCCGTGATCATGCCGCCGGGCGGCCCGTCCGTCTCCGCATCGACGAAGAGTATGAGACGTTGGCAAGGCAGTCCGAGCTACTTCGTGAAAACTGGGATGAGAGGCGGGCACAACAGGTGCTAGCGCGGATGGAGTACTTGTACCGCCAGGCGGAGGTGTACTGCTGGCTCGCGTGGCGCTTTGGCAAGACATTCGTCCACCTTGAGGCTGGTACGGCTCTGAAAGAAAGAGTAGCAGCGAAGATGGAGGAACTGCTGCAGCGGCTATGACACAATTCTGCAATTGTGTCGTCTGCACTATGCGCAAGTGATTGGTCTTATGCCATTCCTCTGTCTGGTCTCGCTGTATTTTTTGTTTGTTTGTCTTGCCTCAGCATGTTATTTTTACTGTGTTATTTTCCTGTGTGCGTTGGCCCTACCGTGCTCCATTCAGGCCCACTCTCAGACTACTGCTTTGGTCTCCCAATTCTGCTCGCGCCTTTTTAGTGTTCGTTGATGGGGCTTGCCGATGGGCTACAGCGGCTCTGCCGCTTCGGCAAGCGGAGTGGGGGTGACGAGCGGCGAATCGTCCGCCCTGGCTTTCCGTCTAGTGAATATTGCAACAACGAAGTGAAGAGCTCGAAGTACACAGTTGTTTCATTTCTCCCATTTAACCTGTTCGAGCAGTTCCACCGGCCAATCAATTTGTATTTTTTGCTCGTTACGGCGCTTCAGTTCGTGCCGTCAGTGTCCCCGGTGAGCCCACTCACCACCCTCGTCCCGTTGGGAATTGCATTTCTCATAACCGCTGTCAAGGAGGGCGTTGACGATTGGCGTCGGCATCGGCTTGACAACGCATGCAATGCTAAGCAGTGCCACATCATTAATATTGACACAATGGGTGTTGAATGCATAAGGTGCAGCGATATACAAGTTGGTGACATGCTGCTTTTGCTTCCCATGGAGGTGGTCCCGTGTGATGTTGTCCTTTTGCTCTCCTCCGGTGAAAATGGTGAAGTCATGATCTCAACAGAGGCACTGGACGGTGAGGCGGTGTGTAAAAGACGTTATGCTATTTTGGGCGACATGTATGCACAACGTCCGACACTCAGTACAATAACTACAGATTCCTTGCAGGACGAGGAGGCGAGCATACGCGCTGCGGCAGAATTCATAAAGGAGGCAGCATGTATCATCGATTCCGAAGGTCCAAAGCCATTCTTGAACAGCTACAGTGGGGTGGCAAAAGTATTAGTGCCTCATGATAATGAGGCGGACGAGGCAGAGGAGACCCTTCTTGGTATCAGTGCCGAGAACGTCGCTCTCAGTTCAAGTATTGTAAATAATACTCGCTTTGCTCTTGGTGTTGCCGTTCTGACAGGCAACGAAACGAGGGTGGCCATGACACGTGCCGCTCCACCAACAAAGTGGTCAATAATTGATCGGTACTATAACAGAATGGTAATTGTCGTGTTCATTGTGCAGTTTATTTTGGTCACGGTGTACGTAAGTCTGTCAGACACGGAATTACATGAGGACCAGGGGAAATTGTGGTATCTCGGCAATTACGATGTCACTATGACAGAGTACCTCGTTATACTTCCACTCCGTTTTTTCTCACTGGTTTCGCCGATGGTTCCGCTTTCGTTTAAGGTGATGCTCGACGCATCCAAGGCGTACATCAGTGAGCTCATCACGTGGGACGGGGAGATGTCAGGTGAGTACGGCACGACGGAAGTTCACAACTCCTCCCTTATGGAGGACCTTGGGCAAGTGGAGTATTTGATGACGGACAAGACAGGGACACTTACATGTAATGCCATGACTCTCAAACGCATTGTAACTGCCAAAGGTACGGTCCTTACTCCTTCCGCTCCACGTGAGGTGGCAAACACAAGGCTAGCTCTACTCAGAGATGAGTCTCTTCTGCAATTGCTGCGTGTGATGGTTTACTGTAACACTGTCGAGAGCACTGCTCGCATGACGGCGAATGGGGCGCAACCCTCGTCCTCGTCCTCATCGGTAGGAGCAGCAGCATCATCGAGGGTGGCCCCTACCTCTGCTTGGGTGTCGCCCTCACCAGATGAAGTGGCGCTTGTTGAAGGTGCCGCTCTGTTGGGCATCAAATTACTGGAGCGAACGAGAAAGCGGGTATTTGTGGCATTTGGTAGTAAGGTCGAGTCAGCGACGATACTGCATGTGCTCTCGTTCACATCTGAGCGCCGTCGTGTGAGTGTACTACTTCAGATTGATGATGATCCACGATATCTCCTACTGACGAAAGGTTCAGACGAAAGTGTATTGCCGCGTTGCATCGAAAGCTCATACAACAAACGGATTACGTCGAATAAGCTGAACCGTCTGAGCCACGAGGGACTCCGCACACTTGTAAGCGCATATCGTTACCTTGCGGATGATGAGGCGCAGACATGGCTGGTGGATATACGCAAAGCAGGGGCGGTGGCATCCGCTGATGTGCGTACGCTTGCAGTTGCCGAAGTGTGCGAGCGTGTTGAAAAGGATCTTGTATTCTGTGGCATCACCGCTGTAGAGGACAAGCTGCAGGAAAATGTATGCAGCACGATTTCACAAATGAGGGCAGCCGGCATACGGGTGTGGATGCTGACAGGAGATAAGAGCCAAGCGGCGAGGCAGACAGCCATCGCCAGCGGCCTTGTGGGTCCCGATGACAGAATGATCGCTTTGACACCCAACGAAGTAGAGTCCACGTCAGTGCGGGAGCACTTGAATTACGTTGAACGGTACGTTAAATACGCGTTGGGTCGAAAACAATTTGAGGAGGCTGAACAGCGGCATAAATCGTTCTCCTCGTTCTACGTGCGCTCAGGTCTGCGAGACGTGGTCTGTGAGTTCACAAACCCAACAGCAACGACATCTCGGGTGTGCCACACGATGATCTCCAGCGCACCTCACGGCCTTCCAGATGTACTCCACAACAATACTTCAGAGCATGAAACGGAAGTTTTAATGAATGACGACAATGCGGTGAAAGAGAACAGAGGCTACGTCCTTCAATTATCTGGGAAAACCATTGAGCTCATGAAGGAGTGCGGAAACGAGCAACTCTTTCTTGACTTCAAACGGGTGGTGCTGCATGCCTCAACAGTTGTATGCAGCCGCATGACGCCAGATCAAAAGTCCTTTCTGGTGCAGGTTGTGAAGAACGCAGGTCATGTGACGTTAGCCATTGGTGATGGGGGAAACGATGTGTCAATGATTCAGTGTGCTCACGTCGGGGTTGGTATCAGAGGAAGAGAAGGTACGCAGGCAGCGGTTGCTTCAGACGTCTCCATATCGCGGTTCCATTTCTTGTCCAGACTTTTACTTTTTCATGGACACACGGCATACCAACGTTCTTCTATAATTGTGCAGCAAAACTTTTGGAAAACTGTGGCTTTGGCGTGGATACAGCTACTGTTCAATATCTATACCGGGTTTTCTGGCGTCTCCTTCTGGGATTCTTTTTCACTGATGATGTATAACTCACTTTTTACAGCACCAGTGACATTTCTTTGTGTAATGAACATGCCGCTGTCACCATCAATACTTCTGAGCAATCCACCGCTCTACAGACTTTGTCAGAAGGGCAGGTACTTGAACGCTATAACATTTTATGGCTACATTCTGCGAGGTTTTCTGCACGGTACTATGATTTTTTACCTTGCATATGGTTTTTGGAACGGTACGAGTGGTGGAGTAATGCGGTGGGGCCACACAATGGATCGTACCTGTGACTACTATGCATGCTGCTTTGCGTTGGTGACACTCCATTCGAGCATTATTCTCCTGGAGACACACTCTATCACCTTATTTCACTGGGCTGCATTGTTGTGGTCAGTGGCTGCAATGTTTATACTGTACACATTATACGCCTTGGGGTCAAAAAATCACTCCTTTCTGGAGCTTCTAAGGAATGGGGTGTTCTACCTTCAGTGGATTCTAGGCGTTGCGGCGCCGCTCTTGACACTTTCAATTTACGCGGCGGTGAAGCTATTTTTCTTCCCAGACCTTTTACAGTTCCAGCGGTTGATTGTGCGTGCTGTGTCGAGGAACCAAAATGTAGGCCCACTTTGGCCGATTTTGGAGGACAGTCCCTCGGGGTTTTGGGGGTCTTTCTCGCTTTTTCACCTATTCCATGACGAGACTAGGCGGTCTCACCCCTCATCAGTGGCAGGCGCGCTGAGTCTTGTGGAGGTGCAGTCGCTGAATGGTGAGACGCAAGAGGCAAGCAGTTCGATGACTGCGACAACAGCGATGGAGCCGAGTCGGCATTCGTCAGTGCTCTCCGAGCCGTTCCTCAGGAAAGTGTAAGATTGCTGTTGAAGAGAGAGGCAAAGTTTTCTAATCAGGGAGAAGAGGTGAGGGTATGGGAGGAACGCTGCCATGTGGCAGTTGGCTGAATTACATAGTTTTTCTCTTTGTTTATATCTGTTTTTTTTTTTGTTGTTTTGATATTCATTTGTTCATGGTTCTCTTCGTTTAATTCTCCTTTGACTCTTAAAGCTTTTGAGGCCTTCTTCCCAGCACTGTGGAAGATGAGGTTGCTGTGGTGGCGACAGCTAGTACTGCGCAGAGCAAGGCACAAAGGGGGAGCTCCTACTGCTGCGTTCGACATGGACGAAATTATACGACAGTACCTGACGGGACTTTCGTGTCCTGCGTGTGCGTACTTGTCCCCGCGACATGTGCTTCGCTTGGTGCCGGCACAGCCGCGATCAGTAGGTTCCATCTGGCAGGAGGCAATCTACACAGGGATGATGCCGCAGAGCGTCTCGTTGGAGGCGTTCAGCGAGGCGCTGGTGCAGCTCTCTCCGTTGCTTCTCTCCGTCACAACAGCAGCACCACCATGCGAAAAACAACAGGACATGGTGGTTGGATGGCAACCGTGGGTGCCACAGGAGTGGCGCACACACGGTGGCAGCAGTGGGGGAGCTGAGGTGAAGTGGAGTGCCCTTGAGTCAGAGCTGTGTGAAGTTGTTCCCACCTATTTTGTGGCTACAAGTCTTGTTCGCGACCAGCTGCGCCTGCAGCACATCAGAGCCACTGGTGGTTCCCCGGCTCTGGAATGGCACCAACTCGCGAGCCCACCACTCGCGTCACTTCTCGAATGGTCCAGTGATCACAGCATCGTGCGTCTGTCCGGGCGAGGGGCGAACAGCTCGGCAGCGGATTCTCTCTATAACCTCCATTCACAGCCGGAGTTGTATCACCAGGCCTTGAAAGCTCTGGCGCTGCTCCTTCCGACATACAAGGTTGCCGAAGAAAGATTACGACGTGCCTACCACGAGCACTTTGTGGACACTCACGGCGCCTACCATTTGGAGTTTGGCTCACAGTTTTTTGCACGATTCCCAGACGCCCGGGGGCTGACAGGACACCCTGACATGCAGTTTGCGATGCAGCGCGACGACCCCGATTGTATGATGCTGCACCCGTGCTTCCTGCACCCTAGTCGTGGGGTAGCGGATCTTCTCTACAAGGTGGCCCTCCCCTACAGCGGCAGTGTCTCTGAGACAAAGGAAGTACGGTGGACTCCCGTGTGTCGCTTCCTGCACGCATCGTTGCCGTACATGCCTCGAAACGACGACGAGGTGATGCTTCGTCACATTCAGGATCAGGTTGTACTTGGAGTGCATTGCGTGATTGAAGGAGACAAGGACTGCTTTCATCTCACAGTCTCGACTGTCGATGGTGCTGTTTGCAACTTCAAGTGCACTGTCTCTTCCCTTTCCCATCTGGCCGCCACTGGTGTCCCGAATGGTGGCCTTCCATCGCAAGTCACCGAGGTCCTCACATCACCTCGAGTCGTGAAAATCATTGCCCTTAACTCCAAGAATGCGGAAGAGCGCGTCTCGGAGGAAAGACATTTTGTGTCACTGCTTCGTCGTTACTTACATGTGAGTGTGCAAACTGTTTGTAGTTTGTGGCGATGGGCCCTCTTCGTGGGCTTCCCTATTCGCTTGCCCTCAGAGGTGTCATTGTCGTTTTACCGGTGCCTCCTCACACGTCTAACTATCACGGCAGACCCTTTTGCTCCAACAGCGTTTATGGCAGCTATGTGTGCGTCCCGCCTGCTCGCATTACACGAGGCGGACGGCTATTGCTTTGACGCCGCCACACTGCAAAAGATGCTGCATGATGAGGCTGGAGGTGAAGAGGCATGGCTGTTACGCAATCTACAGCTGCGGATTGGACGCTATGGAGATGTGCCGTGGGGCGGAGCCAACCGGAAGGCGTGCGAATTATTCCTACATCACCTAACTTCCCTCTACGGGCCGGAGGTGTGCATTCTCAGCGGGAAAGGAAGGTCGCCGCTCACTACAGCTGCCTCGTGTGAGGAGGTGCGAGGCGCACAATGGACATCTGAAGAAGTGGACGAGCAGGAGTACGCTGACGCGCTCTGCGGTGCTACCAGCATGACAGGTTCGGAGCAACGACACACAGTAACAATGGTAGGGGAAGTTGCAGCATCCAGTAGAGAAACAGTGCCAGAGCCTCCTGCAAAACAGCAGGAGCTAAATGAGGCGATTGAGAAGGACGAGGGACAGCAAGAAAAAGAGGAAGAAAAAATGTTCTCCGCCATGTTTGGTGACAGTGATGCGGCAGCCACAGAGGGTACACCTGTTCCAAAGGAGCCTTCGATGGCAACAGTCTCGTCAAGGAGTGATTCTGTTCACACTGGCGTGCCGTGTGGGGCGCCAAACTTTCTCTTGTCTCCGCCGGCCGTCCGGTCTGATGACGGAAAATATCTTAGGAGAAATGGTCGTTGTGGACGTCTGCTTCCACCGCCGTTCTCCGTTCCGCGAGTGAATGCGTCAGCAAAGTGCGTCCCCAATACTCAGAGCGACTGCGGCGCAGCAATCACTGAGTGTCGGACGGCACGTGAGCAGAGGGAGGTGAAGGGCGAGGAGGAGTTGATCGGCCGCCTCACACGTGAGATACTGGAGGAGAGTCGGCGGCCGTTCAGGGAGGA
>NW_008826085.1:0-1939 GCF_000691245.1 Trypanosoma grayi
TGCTCACACCGCAGTCCTGCTTTGTGAGACGCGGTCACTGGGTGAAGTGTGTTTTTCGCGGCGACGACTTGCCAGGGATAAAGCGGCTCACCCAACACCTGAGTGAGCTCACAGGCTCGATCGATCTGTTCCGTCGGCCCCTGTCGTCCGGGTCGCGGCAGAAAGAGCAACCGAAACAGGATGCAGCTAACAGCGGAGGCGGTGGTCGCACTGTGACGCTGGTGGAGCCGCCCCTGAAGCTGCGCACCCCGCTGCTTCTTCCGCTGCGTCTTTACTTTCGCTCATTTACCACGCGCGTGCGGGTTGTCGTCACTGATGCACTCGCGCTTGCAGTCACGCGACGGGGACTTCGGCAACGTGGCAGCGCGTGCTCTTGTAGCGACATCACCGAAAGAGGGAGTCGTGCGTTCTCAGTTGTCGAGAGTGCGGCTTCGTGGGAGAGTGGTGTAGCTTCCCTCAATCTGCAGGAACGTCTCTCGGTTGCCGGCGATGTTATGGGCGAGCCACCGCGCAGTCATGAGACGCTGATCGGCTACTCGGTTGATATGCGGTCCATTCTGGAGCAGAGCCAGTGGCGTGCGTTGACGATTAAGAGGTTGGCAAACGAGGAAACTGTCGAGGTGCAGCNCTGCATCCTCGCCAAGGTTGTCGTGGAGCTGGCGATTTATGCTGTGCTAGCGTCGCATGAGCAGAATGAGCGAGTAACGGTGCCGTCCGACGTAAATGTAGACAAGACGACGTCGACGACAGCAACAGGAACGGCAACGGTAACGGCGAAGAAGACTCCGCCTTCACTCCCCCTTGTGGGTGACGTGCCGCACTCGTCCTCGTCCACCACGCACCTCACGGATCAACTGCTTCGGCAGAAACAACAACAACAGCAGCAGCAGCAGCAGCAGGTCCGACTGCAGCCGCCAAGGAGGCACGACACCGTTGCTGTGGCACCGCTGCAGCGTGATCATTACGTTGTCGACACACGACAGATGTACCTTGTCGCCGCATCGGCGCTCGAGGAAACGAATGAGACGCTGCTTCCATCCCTGCGACGCCTACGAATGGAGTATCGACAGCTGGTGAATGAGCTGATGAGGACGGAAGACTATTACTCCAAATTCCCTCACGAGGCTCCTTCTGCCTTCACCACCGCCAATGGANAGCGTGCCGCTGCACAGGTGTCCGATGCATTGCAACTCCTACAGCTAGAAGCGACGTACAGCGAGTTGCTCGCCACCCTGCACCACAACGAGTGCGCCATTATACATTACAACCAGCACATTGAGCCATACTGTGAGTTCCTGCGTGCGGAGAAGCAGTTGTGGGCCCCGCTCTACCTGCGCACCCTGCGCCTTGCGCATGCCTTCTGTGTGTTGGTGATGGAGCTCGGAACGCTGCCGATTCCGCTGCAGTACCGCCCCTTTCTCGGCCCCGTGCTTCAGCTCGTCGGCTGTTACGGCGGGCAGAAGGAGATGCGGCTCCGCATTGGGGAGTGCCTCCTGAAGCTCGAGGAGCGGGCGAAGCGCGTGCGCATGCCGCTGCTGTTGGAGGATGTGCCGGCACACTGCCGCGCGGAGCTGGACGCAGCAGCGGCGGCGGTCGCGGAGGGGTGGTGCACCGCCACGCGGATCATCACGTGCCTGGCGGTGCCGGAGGACGTGCTGGCGACGCCACCGACGCCGCTCGCAATGCCACAGGCACTATTCGTGGAGGTTCCCTCCATCGCCGGGTAAAGACTGGGGGAGTGACGGTGTTTTTTTGGCTCCGCAACGCAACACCCGAAACGAAAACAAGTAGGGTTTCTAAAGCAAGAGTACAGGAGAAACGAAAAAAAAAGGGAAAATATAGACCTCATTGCAACCCTCAGCGAGGTTTCCTGTAGTAAGTATTCCATGTTTCCTTTGGCTCTTTTTTTCCTCTGTCGTGCTATTTTTGATTTCTATAT
>NW_008826085.1:2155-13387 GCF_000691245.1 Trypanosoma grayi
TTTTTTTTTTTCTTTCTAGTTGTCGTGTTTGCATGAGGTAGCGGCGGCAGGGTGGGCGAAGGAAATGCGTGCGCCGGCGACAAGTAGGGCAGCTTCTGCCAGCACCACTGCTGCTGCTGCTGCTTCGGTTTCCGCATCGCTCCGAAACGACCTCGTGCGGTATATCCGTCCGATGGCACGCCGCATTCGCCACACACCTTCTACTGCGGCGACGAGCACTCTGCAGGAGTGCGGTGCACACACACACGCTGCTGGCGGGGGGCGAACGCCCGGCATCCGTGCGCCCGTCACATACTTTGCCGCGCGCATGAACGCGTTACTGAACCGCCCTCTTGAAGTGCCGAGAGGCGTTGACGTGACGGTGCCACTGTACCGCTGCCCCATATGCTGCAGTGCCGCTGCGGGGGATGAGTCGTGGATGACGCCGCAGGAAATAACGCGGCACATGAGTTGGCTGCACGCCNTATGCTGCAGTGCCGCTGCGGGGGATGAGTCGTGGATGACGCCGCAGGAAATAACGCGGCACATGAGTTGGCTGCACGCCTCCAGCGGCTCCACGCAGGCGAACTTCGCCGCCTTCAACGCACTCGAAATGGCGCGTCTCTGCAGGGCGCTTCCATCGTCTGCCAATGCGCCAGGCGACGCAGCAGCAACAACACTCTCAGTGGCCCGTGTGGTGGTGCTGCTCGACGTCGCAAACATTGAGCTGAACATTGAGGAGGTTCTGTTTGAGCTGCTTTCTAATGAGGAGAGCCTCATGTTTTTCCGCCGTGTGGCGTGTGCGTTCGTGTGCGTACACGAAGTCTTTATCCCGCACACGTCGCGCCCTGGGCACGTCTTCTTTCAGCTCTCCCGCCTGCACCGGCACTCCGACACCTTCACCATCTACGCGGCAACGCGGAACGAGTCAGGAGACTTGGTCTCCGCCGCGCTGATGGGTGATCTGCTGCTGCAGAACATGCGGGGCTGCGCCCCGGCGATTGTGCTGCTCACAAAGGACCGCGTGCAGAAGTCGTGCGTGGCGGAGATGTTCGGTGGCGTTGCAGGGAGGGGCGGGCGTGTTTTTCTCCCCCGCATCACCACCGCCAGCATCCTCAACGCCCTGCGCGAGGCAAACAACATGAGCATGAGCTGACACCTGTCTCTCTGTCTCTCTGTCTGCCTTTGTATCTGTCTCTATGTGTTTATGTGTGCGTATGCTCGTGGGATGGTGTAAGGTGGAAGAAATCAAGTCGAGGAGTCGGGATCCTGGTGTTATTCTTGCTACTGCTACTGCCCCCTGTTGTGTAGGTGTATGTTCTTTGTCAACTCCCACTCTTTCCCTTCCCGCCACCTCACGTCTGAAGTGTTTGTATCGTTGAGAAAGGTACTATGCTTCGCCGCAGCAGCGTCGCTCTGTTCCGCCGCACGCCCGTCCGTCGTAGCGGTGGCGAGTTGTTCGTGCGCCCCAGTCTCGACCAGATCCCGCCGGCCGAAGAGTGCAAGGGCTTCTTTGGCCACCTGAATGGCCCACTCAAGTTCCTGCGTCTCATCGACATCAAGTGGATGATGAACCGCGCCGTGGCGATGCGGCGCGAGTACCTCATCGCAACGCCCACACTCTACGCGTTTCTGTGGATGTTCTCGTGGAAGGGCGCGTCAATGTACTTCTGGGGCGACCGCGCCCCGCCGCGCCGCATGGACTGGAACTCAGAGAAGACGGGATACCTGCCGCCTGGCTTCAAGCCGACTGCCGTGGCGAAGAGCATTTAGGCACACAGACAGATCTGACCACGCACAAAGATGCATCTTCGTGCGTGCATTTGTACAGATATGTGTGTGTTTGTGTGTGTGTCATGTGATAGGAGTTTAGGAGCAGTAGGATCGTTATCTAGCCACGTATATTGTGAAAGGGGAAGGAAAATGAAAGTGAGTGCGAATTCGCGCGCGGTGTGTATGTCTCTGTGTGTAAGTGTATAAGCGGAAGTGCGTGCTCCTGTGTTTATTGTTACCCTTGTCGTGTTGTGAAGAGAGAAGAAAAACAAAGCGGAGTGCAGCACCACATCGGCCTTGCCGCAGCGCACACCTCTGCGCAAAAGAGTGATATAACATGCCTACTCACACAAGAGCCAAAACGTCAGAGGTGTGTGTTGGAATGATCGCAGAGTCGGCCTCGATGTCGGTGTGCAGGTGTCTCCCACCCCTCTCTATCTCCCTACCTGTATGAATGTGCCCGCCTGCTCCCCAATAAAAATCTCCCTGTCCTTTCTCTTTCTTTTTTTTTTTTTGGTTTTGTTGTGCTGCTGTTCTTATCACTGCTGATGTAATAATGGTGGTGGGACGGATGGAAAGGAAGAGGGAGAAGGGAACGAGAGAATCCGAGAGACTTCTCCGCCCACGTATATAGAAAACAATAGTCAGCTTCAAGAAAGAAACAGCAACCGTAGAAAGAATTAGGGAACTGAAGGTGTCGTGATGGCGCAGCCTATCGCTGATGTGAGGGCCCTGCGTCGCGTCACGTTTGCCGGTGGGATAGGGGAGTTGCCCGATGAGGCAAGTGCCAACGGGGACTCCATCGTGTCGTGGGCCGGCACAGCAGCAGCAGACGTGCGCCACGAGAAGGACGAGCTCATTGGTTGCGTGAGTGCGGCATTGCTACAGGAGGTGTGTTTTCCCCCGAAGAAGCCACGCGACGGGACATCGACGGTGGAGTACGATAACGTCATGCGCATCGCCACGTTGGTACACACCATTAGTATGGAGGACGGTGAGTTTGTCTTGAAGCTTGCGTTGTACGTCCGCCACGATCTCAACATACGTCGGACTGCCGCTCTCCTCGTTGCGTTGAGCGCATTTGAGTCCAACTGTCAGCCGTTTCTCACGTGCTACATGAAGCGTATCCTCCAATTGCCGTCCGACTGGCTGAGTACCGCCAGCTTTGCGATGTACCAGCAGCAGGAGCTGCTGTGCCGCCCAACGGCTGACACGTGGGGCCCCTGTTCCCCTGTCAAGAGTGAGCCACAAGGGCAGCAGCAGCAGGAGCGTCGCGGCTTGCCCAACGCACTGCGTCGCGCCCTCGTGGCAACCTTCACCATGTTTGACGAATTTGCCCTTTCAAAGTACAACAACGAGAGGTCCGTCAAGCGCGCACGGTCGAAACGCCGCGCCACCGCGTTGTTTGCGTCATCCCCCACAACCGCTACTACACAGTGGACCCTCAAGGACTTTGTGCGGCGGTTGCATATCTCGGAACCCGCATACGCCGTCTGCTGCCTGCTGGGCAAGCGCTACCCCAGCACGGTGGAGGAGTTCTGCCAGCGCGGGCTGGACGAAGGCGGCACGCGCACCTTCGATCCCGCGCTGTGCGGTCAGCGCATGCGGCTGCCGGTCGCTGAGACGTGGGAGACGCAGCTGTCGTCGCGCGGCAACCGCGGCGCCGTCTGGGACGACCTCGTCGCACGCAACCGCCTACCGTTCATGGCCACCCTACGGAACCTGCGCAACATTGTTCTGCGAAAGTGCTGCGACGAGACGCACGCGACGCTACTACGGCGGCTGACGTCAGAGGAGGAGGTGGCGAAGTCGCGCCAGTTCCCGTATCGATTTCTCAGCGCCTACGAGGCTCTGCAGTTCACGGCAAGAGAAGAACTTGAGGAATTGTACGACAGGGCATACAGACCTCAGAATAGGCGCAAAAAGCTCAGAGACAAGGCACCCACAGAGGCAGAGGTCATGGAGTTACAGAAGACGTACAAAGCGGCACTGAACCAGGCGGCGGAGATCTCAGCGCGGCTGAATATTATACCAATTCGAGGAAGTTCGCTCGTTATACTGAATGCAACCCACGAGTCAATGTATGAGGGCGCTTCCGGTAGGGCGATGATTGACAAGGCGATCATGCTGTCGGTTGCTTTCAAGTACGCATGCGAGCATTGCGTACTACTGGTGATTTGCGGTGACAAACACCGCATGATTGAGCGGGACTTCCGCAGCACGGGTGGCATGCTGCATCACGTGGAGAAGATCGGCATCGCATGCCGGAATATGAAAGATGGCAACCAGCCACAGCGCATCACTCAGGAAGAGAAGCAGGGGGCGGGAGTGACAAAGTTCCCCTATGCCTATCTGGACAACGTCATTGAGCGTCGTCTGAGCCTCCAGGCGCTGGTGGTCATGGACTGCGAGCATAGTTGCTACTCAGGGCAGAACGATGCCCCGTCGCTAGGCGATCTTCCTGTGTACCTTGAACGTATGCGAAGTATGTGTAATGAAGAGCTTCTCTTTGTGGGGCTCAGCACGTCATCAAGAAATTCGTTCGTTAACGATGTACGCATGCGCTACCGCCATAGGAACGACATTCTTCTGACAGGCTTCTCCGATGCTGTGCTGCGCATCGTGGCGGAGCGGGCTGGTGGCGGGCCACGTCGCTACATTGAGCGCGCTGACGAGGTATACAACGTCAATCGCGCGGCGATTTGTCCGGGTTTTACGTTGGAAAGCGACCTGCAGGTGCTGCAGGAAGTTTTTGAGCTCGAGAAGGCGCGTGGAATTAGCACGGGCACCAACGGATCGGAGATGCTATCTGAAGAGGGACTCACCGATAGTTCAGCCGGCTCAATGTCAGGGGCTGCAGCTGTCACAACAGCAGTGTCATCACCACGAGGAAGAGCATCACCAGCACCCGCGTCGTTGATGAACACATGGGCACCGTCAGGGCGGCGCTTTTTGTCTACATACCAAGACTGCCGTTTCTTCATCTCGTCTACGTTCCTTGACATGGAGAACGAGCGCAACGCGTTGGTGCTTGATGTCTTTCCCCGTCTGCGTCGCTGGGCGGCGGAGGCGGGGCTGCACCTCAACATTCTTGAGGTGGACCTCCGCTGGGGCATCACCGAAGATGCATCGAGTGCCGACTTGTCACTCTCCGTCTGCCTCAACGAAGTTTCGCGCTGTACCCCGTTCTTCCTCGGTGTGCTCGGCTCCCGCTACGGCTACTGCCCGCCCACACTCTACCACCGCCTCGACGACGACGTGGACGCGGACGACTTTGCGTGGCTGCGGCAGCTGCCCCACGGCAACGAGGCACGGATGTCTGTAACGGAGATGGAGATGCGGCACGCACTCTTCACCGCGACGCGGCGAACAGGGCTGACGGTGCCACGCACAATGGCCTTTCTCGTGCGCGATCACGCCGCGTTGATGTCATCGCTGTCGGTGAGTGAACAGCGCGCGTACGCCCCTGACACGCCGACGACGATGGAGTCAATGAAGAAGCTGACAGCGTATCTAAAAGGGCAGGGCTCACCGGTGATCCCGTACACGGCGATTGGCGCAACACCGATGGATAACACGCTCTCAGCATTTGCCATGACGTCTTCGGCAGCGATGACCGCAACAGCTGGAATGACAACGATGGCGGCACAACAAGTGCCACTTGACATGACAGATTTTTCGCGTAAGGCGTTTTTCGCCCTGAAGGCAATTGTGAAACAACACTGTGGGCTTTCATTGGATGGAAGCTACATAGAATGCGCGGGGTTCGATGGGGACAATACAATGAATGCACGAAACGATGGCAACTTGCACCATCAAGGGCATGATACGAGAGGGATGAGTGACGCTGGCACACTGTATGGGCGTGAGTACATGGATCAATTAAGATTCACATCGACGCTACTCAAAACGTGTGTGCCTCCTATGGGTCTTGTGGAGAAGTTGACGCTCTTCGCTCTTACAGGGCGTCGTCCTACAGCCGCTTCGTGCGCTTCCGCTGCCGTGGCAGAAGCAGGCGCCTTGATTGATCACCAAAGTGATTCTGAGCGTAACGTTCTTCTTCTGCAGGGTGCGGAGGGGAATGGTGCCTCCACCATCGCTGCTGCCGTTGCATCGCACATCACTGAGATGGAGGATCCCAATGTTGCAGTTCTCCACTTCTCTTGTCAGGCGAGCGACGGGAGTCTGCGACGTCTGGTGTACTATATCGCCTTCTCGCTGGTGTACCGCCTCGGGCTGGAGGAGGACTTCCGTGTGCGGGAGAGTGACTCTGTCACAACGCTCTTGCAGCTCCTCCCACGCGTGTATGCCGCTGCACGTAAAAAGAAGCATATATGCATCATCCTCGACGGCATGGACAAGTCCTCGTACGCGGCGGAGATGCGCAGTAGCCTCGGCTGGATCGTTCTCCCTGGCACCGCTCCAGAGATTCTCTTCATTATCACCGCCACACTTGGCAGTCCGCTTAGTACTGTGCTGAAGTCGCGCGTCCCACCGGCGTGGAGCCTCGCGCTGCCAGACTTGAGTATGTCAGAGCGTGCCGAAGTTGTGCGACGGCACCTTGCGTCCTATGGGAAACGTCTACAGGAGTCGCTTCGCGTGAATGAGCTCAAGCTGCTCCTGCGCAAGACACAGGCCAACCAAGCCTCGTACCTCACATACGCTATCACGCACCTGCGGCTCTTCAGCGCCTATGACACGCTGCGAAGGGACATCGTGAGTCTCCCGTCCACGCTCCCACAGCTGCAGCTTGAGACGTACAAGAAGCTGGAGGAACGTTTCGACGTGGTCACGTGCCGCTCTGTTCTCGTCGCGCTCTACCTCTCACATGGGATTGGTGGCATGAGAGAGTTCAACCTTTACCGCCTAGTGTCGAACGTTTCGAGTGCGTCCCGGCTCGTCGCGCTGCTCACTGGAACGTGCCTGCGTGTGACACGGCGGCGTGTGGACATCTCGAGTGCTTTGTTTGAGGCGTCCATTGCGGCGCGGTATCTCCCACGCTCGTCGGACGTCGTGGACGCATGCGCATGCATGTTGGTGGCGGAGCTGTACTTCCGAAGGCTTTCCATTGATGCCGCACGGTACGAGGTGCGCGATAGCATTCGTCACGCCATGGAGTCCATTAGGCATGATCCGGTAGAGACGTGCTTGTTCCGCCCGAAGCGCTACACTGCGAATCAGCTGCTGTCTCTGCTCCACCTGGCGTTGCGGGCAAAGGAGTATGACGTGCTCGCCACACTTGCCACGTATCTGCCGTTCCTCGAGAACCTCATTACGGATGCAGTGCGCTTGCAGCGATTGATGAACATACTTTCGCAGGCGGCACTGTCGAACGCATTACTGTCGCGTAGACTGGCACCAGTCACTGATTTCCTGCAGCAGGCATATCATGTCCTCTCAGATCGTCCCAGCCTTCTGAGGCAGTGTGTATACAATCGAATGAAGGAAAACATCTTCCATGGCGTGCCCAACAGCAGGGCCAAGGCCCGGATGTGGGTGAGGTGGATAAGTCGAAGCCAGCACGGTGAGGAGGGTCGCACCATCGCATTCCCATCCACAGAACCATTGCAGTGCCTTGCGCTGAGTGATGACGGTAAATACATGGCTGGCGGTAGTGATGATATGATGGTGCGTGTGATGCCGCAAGGAGCGGTGGACGAGATTGCCGCTTCGCTAAAGCACAACGCCCCTGTCACCGCATTAGCTTTCCTGCCTCACCGGTCGCATATTCTCGTGACGGGGTGTGGGCGCGGGCACCTTCGCCTGTGGAATCTTGAAGACAACAGTCTCCTGCAGCAGAGTCTTACGCCACATCGGCGCTGTATCTCGTCGCTTGCCTGTCACCCCACTGACAACGTCGTTTGCACCGGCAGCCACGACAGTACATGTGCCTTCTGGCTTGTGGTAGGCAGCGTCGCGGAGGCCACCGTGCGGTCGAGTGTGGAACCGAGCGAAGTGCTAAGGCATCACCGCGCGCCCGTCTCATGTGTGGCGTACCACAGCTCTGGCGAGATCCTTGCAACGGGGTCGTGGGAGGGGCGTGTCTTCTTCATCAATGTGCAGCGCCCGCTGGCGGAGACCACCTGCACCAAACAAAAGGCATACTTCAAGCTGCCGTATGAGCATCTCGTGATGGAGATGTGTAGTCCAGTTCGAGCCCTGGCCTTCACACCCTCAATGGTCGTGACATGTGCGGTGGCACTTTACGATGGTGATGTCTGGCTCTACGACTACGCCTCCGCGTCATGCAGCGCAAACCTCAAGCTTCATGCTGGTATTCCCGTTACATCACTCGCCTTCTCTCCGGACGCAAAGTTGATGGCCTCCGCCAATGAACACGGTGGTGTGTGTATCACGTACGCCGGTGTAGCAGGAACTAAGGTGTGCTCCCTCAACGGTCACCGCCGCGCCGTTAACGCCATTGCTTTTCATCAGCAGAAGCCATCGGTACTCTTCACTTCTTCACAGGAGAGAAGCCTCAAAGAGTGGTCGATTGGCCAAGCTGCGCATGGCAATGACGTGTACGCGATGGAAGGGACACATGCTTTGACTGTCACGGCGTGCGCAGCTGCGTCTGACGGTTCCTTCTTTGTCACAGGTGGTGTGGACGGGTTGGCGTTCGTATTCAACGGTATTGGGTCCGACGGTGACAGCAAGGCTCATCCCACCAGCAATAAGGAGTACCTCTTCACACCGCTTTTCACCCTCTCTCATGAGCAGAATCGTGTCTCATGCATTTGCATTGGAATGCAGAACAGCCGCATCTTGTGTGGCACAGGAGTGGGGGAGGTGTTTGTATGGGCTGCGACTCCCGGGATTGATCGCCGAGAAGGGCGCCTGCTCCAGCGTCTCCGTGTGTCACGGAATGGGGTGTACCCTGTCGTTTTCATCGAGTGCGTGAGGGTGGAGGGCAGGGCGGAAGCGTCCAAGCAGCACTATGACGACGCAATGAATGCAGCCTCATCGCTCAAGCCACTCTGCACACGCGCAACGGCGCTGGCGACGAACGGAATGTTAGTGACGTGGGAAGTGCACGACGAAGATAAGTCCATGGCAACCATGAGAGGAGACGCATGGAGAGGCAGCTGCAGCGATTCAACCGACGGGGAAGGCGACGGGTCTTGCTCCACTTTGGCGACGGATTCTGATCTCCCTGAGGTCACATCGCAGTGTCATGGCTCACACAGTAGCCGAAGCGCTCGTTCGGTGGCTTCGGAATCCGAGGACGGAGGGATGGGAAGAAGCAGCGTGAGTAGTGACGTGATACCGTCACTTCGGCGCGTAGCGCTCAAGTGGGTGGCGGGGTACGAGGACTTGCAGCAAGAAAAAGAGGGAAGGGTGTCTGAGTGGATGTCGTCTTTCCCCTGCAATGAGGATTCGTTAGCCGCTATTTCTGACGCCGCGGAGGAGATCGTTGCGGCCGTTCCGTTCGTGCACCAGCGAGAGATGCAGCAGGAGGAGGACGGGGAGGAGCCGCCCCTAGACGGTCACTATATTGTTCTTGGGCGGACTCAATGCCACCTCGCCGTGGCGTCCCTCCACTCGCTTGTTGTTGTGCCGATGCGACGCGCAGCGCAGCAGTGCGGCTGTGCCACGCCTGCGAGCGACTCCGACTACACACTGGAGAAGGGAGAGAATTTCCTCTGTGNGAGCAGCTGTGTTCGTGTCCAGGCGATGTGGCCGGAAAATGGCAACAGTACACCCTCCGCTATGCTCTTCGCCGTCGGAACGAGTTCCGGCACCGTGCTGTTGCTCGAGGCCTCGTACAACACATCGGACGGTGGTGGTGCGGTACGGGCCAGCAGCGACGACGTGACGACGCCCTTGATGTTTGCGCATCAGCAACGCGTGCGGCTAGAGGTTCGACACTCTGCGGTTATTAAGAGCCGTCACGGCCGGCGTCTACCGGTGGACGCCGTTGCGCTGGCAGCGCCAGGCACTGTGCTGACAGACACCACAAAAGAACCAAGCGTGCTGCAGGACGCACAGACCTCGCTTCTGCTGACGGTGGGCGGCCGTGACGGCTCCGTGCGCCTCTTCACAGTGTTCCCGTTCCGCGACACGGCGGAGGGGGTCGCGCGTCAGAAAGACGGCGCCGCCGCCGTGATGGACGAAGAGGAAGACGAGGAAGATGAGGAGGAGACCACCGAGGAGGCTGGGGAGGCGGGGCGTACCGCAAGTATCAGTTGCTTTCAAGAGAAGGGCATTTTCTTTGCGTCGTCTGGCGTGACGGCCGCTGCGGTGGTGCGGATGACGGCCAACTCGTCGCTGCGCCACTCGCGCAAAGCCTCAGCAGCAGCAGCAGCGGGCCGCAGGATGTCCGCTATAGCGCAGCCAAATGTCATGTACATTGCCGGCGACTGGCTTGGTAACGTCTATCAGTTGCGGCTCGAGCAAATGGGTGCCGCCCAGAATAAGGCGAATGCGTTGTCGCGTTGGAGGGCGGCAGCGGCAACTCTCTTCCGTTGGTCCGCTGCAGGGGCAGGTGAGGGCGAGAAGAAGTGGGACCGCCGTTACACTTCTCTGGGGCTCCTGCCATTGTACGGGAGGGCGGCTTCAGCTGCAGTGGTAGGAGCAGCAGAAGTTGATGCAGAAGCGTCTTTCGCTGAGCGAAAACTGCCCAACTGGCGTCGTGAGGAGCGACGCATCACGGCGATGTTTGCTCCGTCAACGGCGGAGGCGACGGGCGGGGCTCCCATCATGGCAGCTCTGCGTGAAACTGACTCACTTGTGCTACCACCATCGCCGCCGCCGCCGCCGCCGCCGCCGCCTGCAGAGCCGGCACCCCCAACGCTGTTAGCAGCGGACATGCCATCGTACGAAATGATACTTCAGAGCGTACCACCCGGTTTGGACGCGCAGCAGCGGAAGCAGTGGCTGAAGGAGCGGCAGCGTCTCCTCATTGACGCACTGCAGGCACAGCGCAGGGCGGCAAAGGCGCGTGCGGTGCTCGCCCAGTACTCAAAAGATGTTCTTCTCTCGTTGGACGCGTCCTTCAAAAGGTAAAAAAAGGCTCATCTACCTTTTTATTTCGTTCTCTCTCTCTCTCTCTGCCTGCTATAGTCATTGCTTTGTTTTCTTATTGGCGTTCGTATATGTATTTGTGTGTGGGTGTGTGTTGTGGGTTTTTTTTTTGCTTTGTTGCTTGCTTATGATGTTCGTGCTGTTTCTTGCTGCGACTGGTGCCGTTGCGTCCTTGTGAGGTGTAGTGTGCTCCTCCCTCGCTGCTGCTAGGCAGTGTTATACATGCACAACCATGGGGCATGGACTGAACGGCGCGGTGTGTGGGGACGGGGAACACCTCCGATGCAGTTGAGGCGGCGGGAGGGGCGTGCGAATGTGCCAAGTTCGTCCTTTTTGTTGTTGTTGTTCCTGCGACTCGTCTCTTTGTTCCTGTTTCGTACCTGCTGGGGAGTTGATTGCACTGCAGTCGTCTGTACTATCCCTCATTCTCTCTCCCTCCCTCCCTCGCTCTCTCTC
>NW_008826086.1:0-13343 GCF_000691245.1 Trypanosoma grayi
CCGCCTCCGCCAGCGCCGTGTCGCACTGCTGGTGCACATCTCGTAGCTGTCGCTGCAGTGCGCGCTCCTGCTTGGCACGCGCCTGCACGTCCGCCTCCGCCGACTCCGCGCGCCGTAGCAGGGCATTGCGCTCGGTGTTCGCAGCGCGTGCCGCCGCAGCAAGTTTCGCCTGCAGCGCGGACTCCGTATCAGCTGCCGTCTTAAGTAGGCCTTGCATACGCTTCACCGCCGCCTGGTGTCGCGCCCGCTCGTCGTGAAGTACTTCTGTGAGGTCTCGCCGCTCTTTCTGCATCCGCGTCTCTAGGGATTCGTGTTGTGTGCGGGACTCTCGCAGCTGGCGA
This sequence comes from Trypanosoma grayi, assembly GCF_000691245.1. Classification (NCBI taxonomy): domain Eukaryota; phylum Euglenozoa; class Kinetoplastea; order Trypanosomatida; family Trypanosomatidae; genus Trypanosoma; species Trypanosoma grayi. The sequence goes on from NW_008826086.1 coordinate 342, forward strand.
GCAATGCGACGCGTCGCTTGCTGTGTGCGCTGCAGCAACGACTGCACCACCCGCTCATGGTCTGGTGCTAATATCGTTTCACATGACAGGACTTCGCCAGCCTCTAATTGCTGCTGCTGCATACTTGCCTCTACCGGCTCTCCCTCACCGCGCCCATCCTCCCCTTGTACGGGCTTGGCGCTTCTACACCTCTTTCCGTCAGCCATGACAAGCAGGAGACGGCACTGCCGTTCCGCACCATGCAGCAGCTGGCTGTAACGGGCCTCGAGGAGTTGCAGCTGCTGCGCCACGTCCGCAGCATTGTGCACCTCCTCCTGCTCCACCGCGTGCGCGCGCGCCACGGTGTCGTGCTGCTGCTGCTGCTGCTGCTGCAGTGCTTCACGCATCACCGCGATTTCCTCCACATGCCGCGTTTCGAGCGCCGCGATGGCGTTCCACCGTTGCTCCACACGCCGCACACACGACACGAGCACTGCAACCGGGTCTGCGACCCCAACCTCGCCTTCCACGCCTCCCGAAGCCTCATCGAGCGCGGCCTCTGTCGGTGTGGGCGCGAGCGATGCCGCAAGTTGTGCGCCGTGTTGTTCCAGTGCCAACAGCCGCCCACTCACTGCAGAAACGAGGTGCTGCAGACGCCCGTCCGCTGCAGCCCGCACAGCAGCTACCTCCGCCATCTGCTGCTTCAACTCCTCTCTTAGCGTGTGCGTGGCAGCGCGCAGCTCATCCTCTCTGGCCCCACGCACACTGATGCTGCTGGAACTTGACGCAGGGCTATCGCGTACCACCACCGCTGCCTCCTTTTCTTCTGCGCGCTGTGCTTCGAGCTCACTGCAGCGCGTTCGCCACGCGTCAGCACTCGCCTGCAGTTGGCCATTCTCTGTGAGGAGCCGCGCCAATTCCTCCTCCGCGCTCTGCTGCCGCCTCCGGCATGCCGTGTGATCGGCCTCTGTCCTCTGCAGCGCACTGCGTGTGCGCTCCAGCTCTCTGCGCAGACCGCCCACTTCATCCTCCATCGCCCGCAGAGCGTTTGCTTTCGGCTCGAGGGTCGCCTTTGTCTCACGCAGCTCCGCCGCCGCCGCAGAAACGAACGCGCGGTGCTGCTCCCGCTCGCTGAGGGTCTCCGAACGTGCCTCAAGGAGTGCGTCCTCGAGCGTTTTCTGCTGCGATACCGCGGCGTCCAGGGCAGCCTGCTGCACACAACAGCGACTCTTGTACCACAGCAATTCCTTCAGCTGTTGCTGCGACTCACGGAGGAGGCTTTCGAGGGACAGTGCACCTGCTCCCCCCATGACCAAGGCTCCTGGTGCCGCTGTTGCGGCTCTATCAAGCTCAGTGGCTGGCACCGCAGCTGGCGTCACAGACCCATTGACCTCCTCGTGTGTCTGCTGCCCCACCCCGCGGCCCTTTTTCTTACTGCATTGCTGCCCCCTTGTGTCATCCACGGCAACAGTAGCGGAAGTGCCTAAAGTGGTAGCACCCGTTAGCGATGCCCAACGCACCGTCGCTGCTCGCTTCTCCTTTTCAGGTTCACGTACCCCCCATGCGCATTGCGGCGACACACACGCCTCACCCCATTCTTCTTCTTGCTGCTGTGCGGCACAAATTGATGTCTGCATGGAAAGGGCCGTGTTGCGATCGCCTTCAACGATACTGCTGCTTGGCAGGTGTGTTCCGGCTCCCGCTGCTGTTGTTGTTGATGACGACGACGACGATGATGCCAACATAAAAGCAGTTTCTATCTATTTAGTGTAAATGTAAGTGTACCTTTCTCTCTCTCTCCCTGTATATATCTGTCTGTGGTTTATTAGTCTGCCCTGCGGTTTTCTTCTCTTGATATCATTCGTGCAGCCGCGCTGCCAACCAAGATGCCCGGAGCGGTAGAGCCCCACTCCTCACCCCCCTTTTCAGCGCTCAAGTGAAGAGTACAAGAGGTCAAAGAGAAAAGAGTGCGTGAGCGCATATATATATACATACATATACATATATATAATGTGTGTGTGTGTGCGCGGTGTCACTCAGCGCAGCCGTTTCGCACGCAAGAGAACAGTTTCGGTACCATTTAACAGGAAAGAATCGAAAGACAAAAACATCAAACAAGCAATCAAACACGCATAGAAAGAAAACGTGCTCCCATGGAGAAAACGAAACGAACAAAAAAGAAAAACCTATTGAGATGCGTGTGTACAGGCAGACATAAAGGCAGCACATCTCCAACAGCCACATCACCACTGGGGGGCGGGGACGCAGGCAGCAAGACAAGCCGGTGCAATATATATATATATATCCAGCTCCGCCAGCCGCCTTCTCTCCACCCAATCAATTAGCGAGAGAAGATACATTCAGCCAAGCAGGGGAACGAGCAAACAACACACACACACACTCTCTGTCTCTCACAGAAACACAACACAGAGACAGTTACCGGAGGGTAAAGAATCAAACGAGAAAACAGTCCTTGGTGCAAATATGCACTTTTATCCCCTTTCCAGAATGCGAAGGGAAAACAAAACACAAAAAAAAAGATAACAAAGTGAATGCACAACATAATTTCATACGTATGCACACACGTACCACATTCACGCAGAGGCCCGTGCATATTTATCTACGCGCGTGTGTGTGTGCGCACACGGTGAGAAATCCTACCCCGTCAGCAACTCACACGACCGTCATACCGCACACACACACACACACACACNTATATATATATATAGGTAGATAGATAGTTAGATATAGATGAGCACAGGAGCGCTACTGTCGTCTTGAGTAAACAATGAAAACTGCAAAAAGGAGGAGACTGAAACAAACAAACACACACACACACACACACAGACGAAGAGGTAGAAGGAAAACTGAAACAAAAACAAAGAAGCAACCATCAGAAAAAGGACCGGAGGTCAGACCCTTCCACCGCTGGTTCAACGTGTATTTGGGCATATTGCGCCTCCCCCTGGTAGTCCTAGTTCCTCGGGTTTGCCCCCACCCCGTTTTTTTTTTATTCCTTATTTGGCTTACATCCACCAGGCTCAATACGAGTCGAATTGCGTCTCTCCGAGACAGACTTATACAATGAAGGGAGACCTTGCGGCTGCCGCTTCTGCTCATGCGGCGCAACATTTCTACTCACCACCCCTTCGCTCTCGCGCAGGGCAAATAGATCTCTCCCGTAACGGTTCATCAAGCACGCCACTATGGTTCCGTTCCCTACTACTACCACACAATCTCTCTCTTCCTGTCAAACAAAAGAGCCTCCATAGAGTCGGAAAAGATTCACTTCACACACTTCGCTTGATGCTCACGCCTTCATCACGCGGTTCGCGGTTTCTGCAGAAATTCCTCTTGTTTTTTGATTACCAGTTCGCTCTGACGTTGTCCCCTTCTTATTCTTTCTCTTAACGTGCACCCCACGCAATGCATCCGCCCCGAAGCGGCCCGACCGACTCTCCGCCAGAAGCTGGTCCACGACACGGAGACCCTGCAGGGTTTCCGCGTCGTACTGACGGCGCATATGCTGCTCCCGCTCCGAGAGCAGAACGAGCTCCCGATCAAGCGCCATCTGCCGCTTTGTCACATCGCGAGTGAGGCTCTTGTACTGCGGTGGCCGAGGCCGTGTGTCGCATGGTGGAATAAGCATGACGTTTATCGTCTTTTGTGTATTGCGCGGCAGTACGAGGATCTTATTCTTGTTACTTGTGCTCGGCTCATGCGGCGGTGGTATTGCACGCGCGGCATTGTGGCTGGGAGAAATACCATCGTAACGGCTCATACTCGAATGCGAAGGAAACGACAGTGGAGTCACACCGCTCGACACCAAAGTGCCGGTATCAAATTCTACGTCTCCAATAGGACCAAGATTTCCACGCTTGCTCGTGTAGTTGAGGAACAGTGGTGAAGCTAACGGTAGCGGCATCTTAACTGTTCGTGAGCGACATGCAATGGGACCATTTTGCATCACAGACGGCAGTAACGCGTCCATGCCGGCTTGGCGGCGCGGCGTCATCTCTTCGTCCAGCGGCGGGAGTGGCACTTGCACCAGTCGTGCGTCCGTCTGCTGAGCAATATATTGCCGAACGCTGACGGCAGCTTGCCCTAGTGGGAAGTCAGAGAGAACACAACCATCAATTTTTTTGGCGGTATTAGTGCTGATGATTGATGATTTGGTTACTTTTGCTGGGGAGTTGTTAATATTGTTGTTGTTGTTGCTCCCACTTTTCCGCGAAATTTGTGGAAACAGTGCATTACTCCTCGGCGACTGCGGCACCTGCTCGTTTGGAGAGCCAGATAGAGCCTGCACATTACGACTATTGCTATTGCTGCTGCCTCTGCAGTTAGCTTTGCGCTTTCTCAATGACAAAGGCATTTTGGCGGCATCATCCAGGAAGGCTACAGACTTCTCTGGCTTCCTCTCTGCCTGTGTCGTTGGTGACTGTGTCTGTTGCGGTGCCTTTTGCGACTGCGTCGGCCGCTCTATCGGGGGGAGCTGATGCATGCTTACTGTGCGTTGTTCCAGCTCCTGCACAAGGTAATTCACATGCCTCGCGTACTTCTTAAATTCGAGTATGAGGCGATGATGACCATTCACCACCTCCACATCCACATCCTCGAATGTGTTGTCGTCAAGGGGGCGCAGGCTCTCGTGCAGCGCAGAGAGCGATAGCGGCAGTAGCGAACTGCTGATCAGCCTGCTCGTGCTCTCGCTCGCGACCTCCTCCGATGTGGTGGGCTGTAATGCGTCATTCACAACCCCCTGTGACCGTGTCGTCGCTGTTGCTTCGTTACTCTTTTTCGAAGGAAAGCTGCCTAGCTCTGAGAAAAGCGCCGGCACTGGCCAACCTGTTAGACGCACATAGGTGGCCACCAGACCACTGCACCAGTAGTAAAAGATGCGGTAAATGTTCAAACGCAGCGGCGAGTTGAACAGCCCAGCCACAACGTCATTAGGGAAGCTGTGAACCAGCACATAGTATGCCACATGCGGCACCACATACATAAAGGCGTTGATCACCTCGTCCTTTTCCTCCGCCAGGCGCTCAAAGGCGCGACCAAAGAGCATCGCAAGACGCTGGAAGCAGCGCTGTCCAAACTCAGCGAGCTCATACACCTCCACCAACACCACTGTAAAGACGTCAACCGCATCAGCGCAACGCATCACTGCCTTCGGGTCACGAGCCAGCAAGTTGTCGGCGCCCATCTCCGACTTCCGACCACCTCCATCGCGTCTGAAACTCTGGCCACGGCGGAAACTCCCGAGTCGGCAACTAACGCCGCGCTGTGAGAAGTTTTCAGAACTGCTCTGACCGAAGGTGAGGCCACTGCCGTTGAAGCAGTCGCCCATAAAAGGCGTGACGGACTCAGCGCCAATGTCGTCAATGTCGCGCATCGGCGTTGGTTTGGTGCCATTAGTCACAGCACGGACTGCCCTCGCCATTGCCTGCTCGAGCTGCACAATCGGCGGAAGCCCCGCCTTGTAGCGGGGAAACATGCCGCGAAAGACGCGCTCAAGGTTTGTGTGGCGACCAATCAACATTCGCTCCGCCCCAACGCGGCGTATGTGGACGACGATGTACCAAAAGTAGAGGTAAATGATCTTGCGACTCTCCGGGTAGTTTGCGAGGAAGTGTGTGATGCCGACGCCGCTTGTTTTTGTCCGCACCTCTCCACGCTCCTGTTGCAACACGCGCTGAATAGCGTCAGCCACCGTGAGTGATCGTGGAAAGAGGCTCTCGTCGCCGAGTTCCCCTGTCTCATCATTGAAGGTGGGTAGCTCCACTGAGTACAGGGACGGGGCGTCCCTCTTGACACGCCGCTTCTGGGTCTCACGGGTAATCATGCGCTGAACCATTGGGTCGTCTTCCTGCGCGTCGTCACTCAGCCCAAGTTTTGATGCCTGGCTTTTCCGCTCATTTAGCGCAACAATAGATTGCCGCTTGTTCATGCGCAGCTTTTCCAGCGTGGTCCCCTTCGCCGGAGTGGGTGAAGTGCTTCTGCTGTTGTTGATCCATGACAGCTCCCAATGACAATCCAGAGGGTCATTGGACGGCTGGTTATCAGGCTGCGTCTGCGAATAGAGTTCTGCCGATGTGTTTGCACTAGACACAGACGTGGCCATCATGTTCGCCCCGTGCTGAGTGAGACTTCCGCAAAAGACACTGCCTTCATCGTGGGTGGCACTTGAGGCCACACTGACATCGCGTTCGTAGAGGTTCTTCATCGTCTTAAAAATCGGCTTCGGCGCAGTCGCATCCAAGACAAATGGATCGCTGCTTACAGCATCCTGCTGCTCCTTCACCAGGTCCTGATGCTGTTGTTGTCTTTTCTGCGGCTTGTGATGCGGCAGTTTGTCTTCCGTGTTGGGCGCTATTTCCGGAGTGGGAACGGTGCTCCCCGATTGCGCCAAACATATTGAATCCCGCGAAGGCCCTACAGAGTCATTCGTTGCACCACCTACGCACTCTACATTCGATGCAAACAGGGATCGAAGAACCGGAGGAAGCGTGTGGTGACGAGGCACCGGCGGTGGTGAAGGATGCTCCGCCGGCCTTGGACTGGCACACCGCGTCGAGGTTTCACGCACCTGTGTTCGCTCCCGCAAGGCGCTGCTCCCACGCACCATCAGTGTTGGGGCCCGCTGCTGTTGTCGTTTTCTATCCACTACAATGCCAGCTGTTCCTGCGGTTGTCGTTAACGACAAAGGCGGTGGCTCCTGCAGCAGGACTACAGACCTGCGCCTTGTCTGGGGGAGTGGCGGTGAGGCTGTGGCGCCGCGCGTCAGCGGTGGGAGTTGTGACGCAACGACACGCCTCTCCATTTTGTTGCTGCTACTGTTGCTGTGGCCCCCCCTGTGACACGCTCACTCGTGCACACAGAGAAACTGAAATACGAAGGAAAGAAGGGGAAGGATCCAAGACCACAGAGCACTATACACGCGAGTGGCTGTCCGTGCTGCTGGTGTGGCTCTCTACCCTTCACAGAGCTATGCGCTTTGTGTATTCCCGGGTGCCGTCGCGGCCAACAAGAGAAACAGTCACTAAATCTTCGCCTTTTATCTTGCCCAGATGTTCCGTTGGGCCTAATCGTCCCTACGTGATGTATCTATGCTTTCCCAATACAACGTGCAGAGAGAGAGAGAGAGAGGAGGGGCGAAAAGAAAGGATTTGCCGCAGGGTGTGTGTGTGAGAGAGAGAGAGAGGTTGGCTGCTCCATCCCGCCCACGCCTTACACATTCAAGCATACAATCATTCACACTCACAGTAATGGGAGCACATAATGGACCCATCACGCATTCTCACAAAACACTTCGCCACTACCGCACGCTCCGTATGCGTGCAACGGGAACTCCTTCCCCATTCACCCTCCCGTATTTCTCCTCTTTTCCTCGCTAAGCGCCACTTGGGCACATGATGGCTATGTTGCACCTCAGCTATCCACCAATCTATCATTGTACGCCCTCTCCTCCCTGATGCCGTCCCACTTTCCTACCAGTACCTTTCTTTTTTTTTTTTTTNCCCCCCCCAAAACACCCTCCACTAAAATCCGTTGTACTTGTTTCCCTCCGCCACGTAGTTGCTTTCATGTACTACACTACTCCAGCACTGCACGGCCATGCCTGGCGCCTTCCCCCCCGCTTCGCCGCCGTCGTCCATCGCTTCAACAACCATACTCAGAGGCAATGACGAGGTCCCTCACGATGTACATTTGCACACCACATGACAATTTCACAAATAAAACGGCGCAAAACAAATGCACACATCACAAAGGAACACATCCCACTCTCCTTCCTTCTCTCCATCTTTCTGTAGACGCAAGCCCATTACCCACGCATGGGAAGAGAGAAAGATACACAAAAGAAATATATAATGAGAGATAGTCCCTTCAGTACTTGCTCGTCATGTGCCTCCATTCCGACTCGTCCTGGTACTGCATCGGTATCTGCCAGCTTGTCTTGGCCCCGTCGCGGTTCACCAGCGGCTTCCAGTTCCAGAAACGCTCGTACTTTGCGTGCTTCTCGCGTATTTCTGGGCGTATCCACTGGTCCAAGTAAATGTCATCGTCCTCCAGCGTCGGGACATTCGGCTGGTTTAGCACAATGTTGCGGAAGTGTGTCCATCCTGGCTCGGTTCCCATGGCGCGGTAGCAACCCCACAGCGTATACCAGGAGTAAAAGAACATGATGCTCCACGCAAGCCAGAATGTTGGCTTCGTTGACATATTGAGGCGCATGCCGTAGCGGCTTGCCATTTCATCCATCGTACTCTCCCAGGACTCTTCTGTCATGCGAATACTTTCCTCACGCGTGTACGGGTACTTCGGGTCAAATATCTCCTTCGGGTACTCAAACCACTCAATGTGCGGGTTGAAGTCTATAGGGAGGACCGGCTCGTTGTGTGGAACAGCGGGCGGCTGCGGCTCCTGCTGACTTGGTCCTGCAAGGTCCTTGTGCTCCGTTGAGATGCAGCGACACAGCGCTGGCGCCACTGCAGCTAATGGAGAACCAACAGCAACAGCCCTTCGCAACATCTTTACTTATGCACGCGTGCCCCAAGCGCCACTCCTACCTCTGCTACTTGCTTATAGGGGGGGGGGGGGCGACGGCCAAAGCAGCACCAAAAAAGAAGTGAAATCGATGAAAACAAAAAGAACACAAACAGTCAAATAAAGAAAAAGGGATATTTACCCCACGAGTATGATGCGAAGGGGTCACTGCGCATAAATTTGTTTTCGTGTCATTCCTTCCGGCTGTATAGCTTGACATGAGATGCATCGCCAATACAACAGCGGCTGATACAAAAGCAAACAAACAAGCTACACCCAGGCAGTGCAAAACCCACCACCGCATGCTTCAGAGCGAGAGAAAGAAAGACACACAAAGACTAAAAGCAAACACGCATACACACAGACAGCAATGCCTTAGAGAATAAGTTATGCGCTTTCGCGGAAGTTACCCAAAACGTGGCCTCAAAACTGATGGGGTGGTAACGCCTTGGGGCCCACTCAACTGATGTTACCAGCATCTATCCCGAACAGCAGCCGCTGAGCGATGCAGACCGCCGCATTGCTGCTCCACCACCTCCTCCTGCTGCCGACCCCAATGTGTGCATGCGCCGACGCGCCAAGCTGACCGGCGCCCCCTGCCGCTCCCCAACGTGGCTCCCGTTGCACAAACCACAGGGCACCTCACAGAGCCGCTTGTGGTGCTCCAGCACGACATCCGTGACGTGCTCAAAGGTATCCCGTACAGAGTTATAGTCTGTTGCGGAGGTGATGAGAACGTCTTCAAAGCCGTGGTCGCGCGCAAAGTCATAGATTTCCTGCACCGTCGTTTCTGCTTGCGGGAGCAAATCTGCTTTGGTGGCGACAAGGAAGATGGGGATGCCTGGCTCCTCTCCGGCGTGGTGTAGGGTCACTTTTTCGGCCGGTGATGGCGGGGATGCTCCGGATGCTGTTGTTGTTACCGTTGCTGTTGCAGGTACCAATGAGGGCGGCGGCTGACGTGGTGGTGGTGATGTGTCGCCAGCGTTTTCGCCTCCTGCATCCTCCGTGACGCTGCAATTCCTTTCCTCGATGGTTGCCAATGCAGCACGTTGCTGGTGTTGTTGTTGCTGCGGGGATGGTGATGATGATGATGATGGAGTGATGAATGAGGTTGGAGATGATGAGACGGAGGTGGCTGTGGCGCAGGACCGCGGCGCCACCGGTACTCCCATCTTCTCCCGCACATCGTGCCGCCACTCCACCGCCGCATCGAGCGTGCTGCGGCGCGTGACATCTGCGCAGACCACAGCCCCCGCGGCCCAACGATAGTACTGCCGCGTCATGCTGCTGGAGTACTGCTGGCCAGCGACATCCCAGAGCTGCAACATCGCCTTGCTTCTGCCACTGCTGCCGCGCCCCTCCTCTCGCACGGTGTACTCTTGGAACTCCACCCCAATGGTGGTGCTCGTCACATGCGAGAAACACCGCTGCGTCAGCTGCCGAATGAGCGAGGTCTTTCCCACTGCGTAATCACCGAGAACTAACAACTTGAACCGGGGGACGTTGACGTCTGTTTTCGCCTCCGCCACGACACTGCGCTGCCGACGCGTCTTGCTGCTGCTGCTGTTCGCGGCCGCAGCGGCAGCGGAGGGGATGGAGCATCGGAGCGGCTTCTCAATGGAGCTCACCGCTCCGCGTGGCTCCAGTGATGGCGACTCCAAGCCACGAGGTATGGTGGCTAGCATGCCAGGCGATGCGTCCATCACTGAAACGGTGTGGACGGGGCACGCGTGCAGGGGACTGCTGAGAATCCACTTCGTGAAGTCAACGAGACACTGTCAGTGGGCGGTGCCCGTGCAAGAGTACCCATGAAAGACCTCTTCACCACAAAAACAAAAAAGAAAACACACACACACAAAAAAAAAAAGAAACATCAGGGAGAGAAAGGAAAGAGGGGCGGGGGAGGCAGAGGAAACACTACAGTTCATGGCTCTGTCACGTGCCGCTTGCCAATGCCCGGAAAAAAAAAAGCGAGCCTAGAAGTAGGGATGCCGTGAAAAGAAACGCTTGTTTCTTCTGCACCAGGAAATTGTGCGTCTACCACGCTTAGAACGTTTAGTATAAAGAACTACGCTCGTGCAGACGTAGCGTGCACACAGACACATAACTCTAGGGCCACATAAATAATGTTTATGTGTGTGTGTGTGTGTGTGTGTGTGTGTGTGTGTGTGTGCATCTGTAGGCAGCGATCCGACTTCGCGATTTTTTTTCTGTCAGAGGAGAGAAGCTCCCTCCGGGTATGCGTCCCCCCATTCCCGGCTTCTACGCACCCTGAGAGCTGCGGGGACCGGGGCCACGCGCCCACGTCACACCAGCGCCAGGGCCCCCAGTACCGCCGTCGCATCCCTCTTGAGGCACGCGGCAACGGCCAGGCGCCGCACCGCCTCCAGCCGTTCAATGGCGTCGTAGTTCTGCTGAACAGCCACGGCGAAGACCGCGGGGCACGACGCGCAGCCGGTGGGCGGACGCCCGTCACTGCGCGCCTCTTCCGGCACATGCGACTCATTCCCGCACGGTGCCGTCGCAACATCCCTTGCTGCAGTTCGCTGCTCTTCCAGCTCCTTCTTCACCTTCTCGAGCACACCCAGCAACTGCGGTGCAGCGGCAACCCCGTCACACGTTACCTCAGGCAGCGGTGTCGCCGACCATTCCTCTTCCCGCGACACATCACTGGGAATCTGTGTGACGGCCGCCTCAACGACTCTACTTGTATGAACGTTGCTATCAGAATGTGTAGGGATCGCTGGGTTGCTTTCGACCACCCGCCTCGGTTTGTCGTCCGCCGTAGTTTTTTTTTTCATAGCAGCAGCAGCAACACCAGGAGTTGCATTTGCCAGAGCCTCCTCCTCCTTCTCCTCCTCCTCCTCTCGGGGATGCTTTCGTGATGAAGCAGTATTCTCCTTGGCCACAACGCTCTTTAAGACCTCGGGCGGATTGTTATCGATCTCTAGCCCTCGTCCACCTGCTGACAGTATGCTGCCGCTATGAACGGCACCTTTGAGGAACGCCTGCGCTCTAGACCCCAACTCGTCCTTCCCAAGTCCACGTTTAAACGCTTCAGCGCGGATCCACCGCCACATCTTCAGCTCCTCTACAAACGCCTTACCTTCCAACCACGCAGAGGCCGTCATGTTTCCGACGACAGACGGTGCGAGACGACCACCGCTTGCACTGCCCTCGCAGTTGGCATCACTGGTAGAGGAGCTAAGCGTCTGCAGAAGTGAGAGTACGCGTTTTGCATTCAGGAAACGTGTCGTTGAGGTAGGGTTCTCGCAGAATTGGATGTCATGCAGCGAGACGACTGCACCTTCACCGTCCACGTCCGGCTTGTTAAATATGGCGTGAAGCAACACCGCGACATCCTTCGCGGCGATATCGCTGAAGGAGCTGTACTCACTCTGGAGGATGCCCGCCGCCCACTGCAGAATCGCTGCACGGGCATATATTTTACCTTCCTGCTGCTCTGCCATACTATTCCTCCCGTGTAGCGAGCACAACAACAACAACAACAACAAAAAGCCCCTCAAAAAACACGAGAAAACAAAAAACAGAAATAAAAAAGAGAATAACAACATCCCACACAATAAGAATATATACGTGAAACGATCTTCAGTCCGTGGGTGGATCGTCTGGCCAACAGAGAAATCACAAACATGGCAGCAACATTCCTCACCACATTCTCNAAAAACAGAAATAAAAAAGAGAATAACAACATCCCACACAATAAGAATATATACGTGAAACGACCTTCAGTCCGTGGGTGGATCGTCTGGCCAACAGAGAAATCACAAACATGGCAGCAACATTCCTCACCACATTCTCTTCCACGGTTATAGATGATATAGCACGGGCAGAGAAGGCACGGCTTCGTAGTGCCACCGGCGACCACAACACCTCACCTCAACCACCAGGCATACCCGCACACAAAACACGACAGATCTCACACCCTCATCCTCTCAACACGCCCAAGCCGAGAAAATTGGTAGAACACAAGGATGCCATGCGACAACCTCAACTCAGATGCCTGCATGGCAGAAAAATGACCCGTACCACCAAGGCGAGTAGCCACACCAAAGGGAAAAGGCGGGAAAAAAAAACACACACAGTGACACCAAAGAGAAAACACGAAAGAAAAAAATGTGACGGCCAAACCAAAGAGCAAACAAACTTTTAATTAGCATTTGCATCCAACAAGAACGCCACAGTGCCGCCTCAACTCCAACATCACATGGATTCGCGTGCCAAAAACGGGAGTAATAAGGAGTCACAGCTCCTCGCGGACAATCCACTCCCCCCTAAAAAAAAAAAAACGACAAACAGAAAGACTCTAGAGGTGTGAGCTATGAAGCACAACACTCTCTCATAAAACAGCAAGAAACAAAGGCATGGGGCAAAACATTAGATGTAAAACCGAAACACAAAACAAGGATATACAGCCAACATGAGAATTGGGATGCACACACACACACACACACA
>NW_008826087.1:0-13312 GCF_000691245.1 Trypanosoma grayi
AGAGGAGGAGCCCGTCGCCGGCACCGTGGCGCCGGGCGCGCGCGGCGAGACCGCAGCAGGGCAGCTGCAACCGTCACAAGGCGTCATGGAGTACCGCGCCTCGGCGACATGCCGTCTGCTTGGGTTCCCAGTGGAGCTGGCAGCAGCGGGTGGTCTAAAGGCCGATGAGGTGTTGGGTCGCGTGCTGCATGAGGCACTTGAGAGCGACGTGGTTTTTATTCACCCACAGCAAAGGGGAGGGGGCGCTGCATCATCACAATCGACGCGTGGTCACGGTCGCGGCAACCAAAGGCGAAGCGGATATCGGCAGAACAATTCGACGCATGCGCTCTCACCGCGCCAGATGGAGCTGAAGGCGATCATGGATGAACTTAGAGAGCTTTGTGTGCACTTTAGCCGCGTGCTGAAGTTCTCCATAAAGTTTCCGCGGAACAACCCCCAACAAGAGCAACAACAACAACAACAACACCAGCAACCCAAGCAGTGGGATGACGGTAGTGGGACTCAGGGTGAGTGGCGTTGTCGGGCCTACGTGCGGGATGAATGGGGTGTGGCACCCAATCTCTCCTTCACCGCTGAGGCGCGTGGCCAGTCGGCCAATGACTCGCTGATGCGTTGTCTCGCGATGCTGCGTGACCGCTACCGTGCTGAGTTAGAGTCTCCCGCCGTGCAGCTTGAGAGCGTCCGAGAGGTGGAGGCTTTTATCCATCCGTGGGGGAAAACTGTTGAGAGCCACTGCTTCGAAGAGGGCACGACGGATGACTCATCCGAAGCTCAAACATCAGCTCCAGCAGGTCAAAAAAATGACAAGAAGAAGAAGAAAAAGAAGAATGATGAGGATTCCTCGCATGAGGCAGGTGCCGCGCAGCCTGTGCCCGTCGAGGAGCAGTACAGAGTGCTGCGCCCAACAACCTTCACCGCCGCTGTGATTGTCGAGGACGCGCAGGGGAACATCAGCGTATCCCAGGTGAAGCGGCAAGCCACGCCACTGGTGGCGTACCAGAGTGCTTCTGTCCAAGCGCTGCGTGTCGAGGCGGGGCTCGTACCGGACGTAACAATCATGGATCAGTGCCTTCCGCCGGTGCCACTGCTATTGCGCATGCGGTGGCAGTTGGACGCGATGGTGCAGCGTCTGGCACAGCTGCACAGCAAGCGGCCGGAGGAGGTCGCCACGATACGCATCGAGGGTGAGTCGGGAAGTGGTGATAAGAATACCATTGAAAATGGGAAGAGTGACCTTGCCACCAAGAATGAGGAAGAAGCAGAGATCAGCGACAAACAGTGCGTCTTTTTTAATGCGTACTTTATTTCGGAGGGAAGTGTTGTGTGGCAGCAGAGCGGGCAGGGACGCTACCGCCTCGAGTTTGATTGCTACGTGCAGGCGCTAACATATCTCCTTGACCAGTACCCCGAGGTGGGGCTTACATGCTTTGACACGTGTGGTGGCGGTGCGCTCTTCCCCACCACGAAGCTGCTGGAACTCGCCGTGATGAAGCATGACAACTATAACGTGGGCGCCAACCACCGCGGAAAGTGGAATGTGTACGCCCTGTTGGGGACGCTTACATCGCAGCTTATTGGCAGTTTCTACCAGACAACGTACCATGCGGACCGGGCAACGGGCGAGGCGCGTGCGGTTCTCACCGTGAATGACGGCCTGCGCTCGAACCAACTGCTGATTCAGCGTCAGGCGAAGAAGCGTGGTGAGGCATGGCGCAGTGCGTGTCTGGATGCGCTGCGGGAGAACTTCCCCAACCAGTACCGCGACGCCCTGCTGCTGCACCCCGATCTTGACCTCTCTGGCGACACCATGGCACGTGGGAGCAGGTACCGCGCCCTTCCACGAGAGAAACGTGTGGAGCATATCGGTAACATATTCTCCCTTGTTGCCGCCTTTGCAGAGGAGGACTTGGGATGGCATAACTTGCGTGTGCGTCTGCGCAACGCGTCCGCGGATTTGGGCCTCCCGCAGTGGGTGGCGGAGATGGAGGCGCAGATCGAGGGTGAGGAACAGCGGCGTGTCGTGGCCATTTCGCCGCCGTACTCACAGGTGAAGCACGCCAGGCGGGTGCTCGTCTATCAGTTGGCGCAAAAGTACTTCCCCAAGGAGCTGCAGGCATATGCCAAACTGAACCGTGGTGATGCAGTGAATCCTGACCAGGACGCACGCAACACGGACAACACTGTATACCGAGCGGGGACAGAGTCGTTTGTGAATCAGGTAATGATGCTTCTCGAGGAGCGGGCGCCTGCCATGGCACCCTTCTCATGGACACTCGAGCAGCACGTTGACAGCAACACCGAGAGCACCGGTAACGACGGCAGCGTTGAGTACCTTCTCCACCCTTTTAGCCCGCGCTTCCGTGCGGCAGTCTATGGGATGAGCGGTGACATGCTCATCAGCGAGCGTCTCGGCACAGAGGATGAGAGTGCGGTGGGTGTGCTGTGCAGCGCGTTGCGTGCGGCGACCAATCGTCTCGCTGGGGCAAAGGGCGAGCAGCTGTGGACGGAGTACGAGTGTCATGCGCCGCCGCCCATCGCCACTTCGCGTGAGTTGTCACTCTACATGTTTAACGCCTTTTTTGGGGTTTCGAAACTCGGCATGGTGACAGACGCGGAGTCGCTGTCCACAGCCTCCTCCGCGGAGCAGCAGGTGGTGGACATCGACGCGCGGGAACTCGGTGGCTACTGGTTTGTCACGCTGTCACTCTCACGGGCGGGTGATTTGGCTGTAGCGCGCGCCATCGCGACAGCAAAGCGAGAGGGCATCCGCGACGTGATGCTGCTGGCGTGCCGCAGGAGTTTTCCACGGGCGCTGCAGTACCTGGCGGCTCACTCGCGGGAGGTGGGTTCTTTCGCGGCGGAGATATTCGCCTCGCCGGTGGTGGAGGCTCTGCCAGATGCCGTGCTACATGACATAAAACATGGCCTGGAGCGTGCAGAAGCCGCCGGGCCGCCGCGGCCGTACACACTACTGCGCCGCTGCGTCACGCGCGAGTTCCGCAATGAGCGTTGGCTGCGGGTGGAGCAGATGTCGAACAGCGGCAACGGATTTCAGTGCCGTATTTATTTACAGAAACACCGGCGTGAGTCGAAAAAGGGCGAGGTGCAGCTTGTAGGCTTTGGTGCCGCGCTGAGTCGGTCGCAGGCTCTGCACATTGCCTCTCTCTGTGCGTTGGAGAATCTCTTTGAGAGTGATCTCGCTGCGGCTGTTGCGCGCTCACCAGGCTATAGGGACCTGCCGTCCCTAGAATAATAAAGAAACGCGTAGCGGGAGAGGATGAATATGAGTCTGCCTGAGAGAGAGAGAGAGAGAGAGAGAGAGAGAGAGAGAAAGAGAGGAAAGACCCAAAGAAGAAAAGAGAGGGGGGAAGTGAGAGACTCATGGCCTGTGCGAAACTCATGATAAATTTTATTATTGGTAGTGTCATTTGCTTTGAATATATATATATATATGTCTCTCCCTTGGTGCCTCCGTGGGTTTTTTTTTTGCGATTTTATCGGAACTTATATCTATACTTTATTAGATATACACACACTCACACATAAATACAGGTAACTTGCTTTGGAGAGGGGAAAGTTAAACGGAGGCGAGCGTGTTCTGTGGAGTGGTGCTCTGCAGAATGCGCTCACTTGAAGTGCTTTGCTCATTGGCCAGGGAGATGGGGTCGGCAAGCCAGGCGCTGTCGCTAAGAGATCGGCGTGGGGATGCTCAACGCAGTGGGTCTCATAGCAGGTCAAAAAATAGTGGTGGCAACAGAGATAGACTTCAGAAGGCTGAAATTATTCAGCACTGTTTGGCGACGCTTAAGTGTATAAAAGCCCTGTTGTTGTTGTTTGATTCCAAGAGTGAGGACACCACCACCACCGCTGACCTTTCTCTTGACACTCTACGGTTCTGTGGGTGGCAATACGTTGACCTAGAACACCTTCAGCGGGAGCTCGTAAGTGGCGAGCAAAAAGACACCGACGACGCCATGTTGGTGGCCGCTCTCTTGAACGACACGTACGTTTCGTGGATTAACTGCAGCCGCCTACTGTCGGAAACACTCTGTCACGACTGGGCGGCGGTACAAACTCTGGGTGGTGGCAGCAGCTGTTTTTCTAACCCCTATGGTTTGCCGTTGGCATCGCGGGAGTCGAGGCCTGATCATGCGGTGGACGCCAATGTGAAGCCAGCTGAAGAAAAGATAAGGGGAAAAGAGAGGGAAGGGTGGGACTCTTCCGAAGTTCCATGTAATGCCGCTATTAAGCTACCACTCTTGGCGTCGCAGTTATGGGCCCCAGATGTGAAGGCATGGCTGATGCCTGAAGGNCCAGCGGCCCAATGCCATCCATTTTCAGGCCCTGCTGGCCTCTTGGATTCGTCGCTCTACGAATGGGATAAGAACGACATCGATGATAGCGATGAGCTTCCAACTCAAAGCGTAGAGTTGTTCTCTGTTGCAACAGCTACGAAAGGTACTCAGGCAGCTCCGCTAGAGGAGGAAAGAGGTCTTGTGGTGGCGTTGAACACCAGTGATGAGGGCAAGCCCTCATCCACGTCTCCGCTCATCCAAGGGATGACCAAGACGCAGAAGAAGAAAGTCCCTTGGAAGACGCGCTCCCAACAGGTGTCGAGGGCACCAAGTTTAAGGCACTTGGTGGAGACGGTGTTGACGGAGGACTACGGGTGGAGCAACTTGCAATTGAAGGTGCATGAGGTGCGCTTGGAACAGGCTACCACCGGGTGGGTGGTAGAGGCACAGGTAACGCTGGATGACGGAAGGATTAAGGTGATTGCTCGTTCCCCCCCGCGCCAGCGTTCCCGCGTGGCGCAGCGCTGTATCATATTGTATTTGGCCCAACAGTTTCTTCCAAATGAATTGGTACACTACTGCTCACTCCAGCGCAGCGATGTTTTTCCATCGGATATGGCTCTGGGCGTGGAGCGTCTTGGTGAAGGTGGCTTCGAGGGAGGTGCGGTGTTCCAGTCCACTACCGACATGATCACTCAAGTTATGAATCTCATAGAGGACGCAGACCCCGCACTGGCCCCGTTGTCGTGTTCGGTGGAGGAATATGGCGCAACTCAAGCGAGTCACAAAAGTGAGGGGTGGCACACGCAGCCGAAATCTCGTCGGTACCGCGCTGTTTTGTGTTCACAAGCCGTGAATGTTATCAGCGAGCGCGTCGGCACAGAGGATGAGAGTGCGGTGGGTGTGTTGTGCAGCGCGTTGCGTGCGGTGACCAATCGTCTCGCTGGGGCAAAGGGCGAGCAGCTGTGGACGGAGTACGAGTGTCATGCGCCGCCGCCCATCGCCACTTCGCGTGAGCTGTCACTCTACATGTTTAACGCCTTTTTTGGGGATGTGCCACCAGCGGGTTGCCTCCAAATTGACACTTCTTCTAAACCAGTTAAGGGAGTTGGTACATTGTGGAAGGGCACGGCGTCGCTTTGCATCAATGGGCAATGTGTGCAACTAGCAGAGGCGTACGCGTCCTCGAAGCGGGATGCCGCAGTGCACGCCGCTATTCTTGCCTGTCGGCTGAATTTTTCGGACAGATTGCAGTGGCTTCTTAGGAAGCCAGCGGACTCAACTGAGGGGGTGCAGTTGGAGGTCGCACATGAGGTGCTTGAGCAGAAGATTCTCACATCTGTGGAAGAGGCAATCGAAGCGGCAGACGCCGACAGCCGCGGGGTGATGCCGTCGGCTTTTGACCTTCTTCGCCATTTTGTGGCGAAGGAGTATCACCATTCCCGCGTAGTGGAGGCGCGGGTGTCTGAGAACGGGGACACAACGTACACCTGTGAGCTGTTCATTCTGTCCAATGGTTCGGTGGAGATGCCGCCGCATCAGATATCTCAGGCCGTGGGCGCCACTGCAAGTGAGGCACGAGGACAGGCGTCGATGATTGCCCTGCAGACTATGTTCAAGAAACAGTACGAAGCGGTACTTGTTCAGTCCAAGTCCCCATAATTGAGTATTGCTTTTTCTTTTTTTTTTCTTTAAAAAAGCCTCTCTGAGCATTGTGTTGAATTTGTTGCTGCGAGGAGCTGATTCTCTTCGGACTGCACATTAAATTAAACTCTTGAATGCTGTTGTCTTTTCCCTTCCTTCATGCAAGCAAGCACGCACACACTCCCGCGAAGGTGGGTGAACTTGCGTATTTGTGACGAGATCAAATAGAGAGAGACATCATAGATCCTTATTGCTCTGTGCCCATGAACGAAATACCCTTCCCCTCGTGGGTGCACCGTTCACCGGTGTTTGCAATGGCGCGGGTGCTGGGTAGACAATTGCAGGAACAATTATTAGCATCACCCACACGAGTGTCATCCCTAGCAGGGAGCCACCGCGAGGATTCTGAGATCCGCCAGATGACTTCGCTCTTTTATACAAAGTGCGTCGATTCAATGAGCTCATTTAACTTTGACGAGCATTCAGCGGGGGTAATGTTTAGCGGAGGTGTGAAAACACTTGGCGCCATTACGTCACCAGCAGCTACGGATCTGCGGCTGGATTCCGCCAAATCCCTGTCGCAGTCCTGTGACATCCTCAATCATCCACGCGTTGCGCTGCTCATTGAATTGTCCCAGGTAAACGAGCTCATGTCACACGGAACAAGCGTCTCCACCAAAAACGCTCCGGCTCTGATTTCCCTTATGGCCCTTGCTGTGGAGTGCCGCTCGCTTCCAAGTGACCACACCAAGGGGTTCTACACGGAGTGTGCTTCCTTCTATACATCGCTGATGCAGCGCCTGAAGACCATGACATTTCTTCCTGGTGTTGACGTGCAGGGGCTTGTGGCTTCGCTCGTCTCTTGTGGGCTGCAGCTGCGGAGCAACGATGAAGAAGTCGGCGGCAGTGGTGGTGGCGATGGGGGTTGTGGTACCGGCAGAAATTCAAACACCGGTATCAGTAGTAATCGTAGAGTGAAGAATGTTGGGCTGGCAGGGTTTGACAGTCGCGTCATTGACTCCATTATTGTTTCCTGCATTCCCGCAAGCTTCGACGACTGTGTTGAGAATTCCATCGCATTGGGCACACTAGAAGGACTCGCGTACACGACTAAGAAAAAGTCTGTTTACTTGAGCTCACAACTCGTGAATCACCTCCACAATCTCACAGACGCCTTCACAACCCTGCCTAGGCGAAAGGAACCAGAATACAAGAAGCTGCAGTGCTACCTTATGGAGGCGATATGCTGCGCTCGCTGTGTTGAATATACACGAATGCATAACTGGCTTGCAGTGATACTTGAACGAAATTACCTTCTAAAGGGCCTCCTACAGAAGGAGGATTTGCATGCGCGTGTGGTGGCCGCGATGCTGACACTGCTAACGAGGTGGCTCCAGGACGCCGCGAAAGTGTGCATTTCAAAAACCAAGCGTACGGGTGGTGGTGACAACCACAGGGATGCGGCAGCCTTTGCGGTTCGTGAAGAGTCTATCGAGGCTGATGCGCTTATAGAAAACGTCTGGACGGCACTTCATGAAGCGATTGTTACATGGGAGGGACTTCAAAAGACGAACATTACTGTATACGGTGACAACGTGCGCATTGTTGTGGAGAACTTGCTGCGGGCAGAAATGGAACGTGTGCAGTGTTATCGGGTCTTAAGTGGGGTGCAGTGCCACACTGGTGTGGTGCAGCAGCAGGGTGACACGTCTCATTTAAGCTACGTGCCATCGGCGGAAGAGGAGGACCTTCGGCTTCGCGTGATTGGGAATATCGTGAAGTTCCTTCTCCTTCCGACAAGTGTTTTCGGTGCGATTAGTGTAAGGGCTGTTACTGCAACAGCGGCCTCTCTACGACAGGACGTCTCAGAGCAATGCGCAAAGGTGATTGCACTTACCGCCGCTACATCAGGCAGTATCACATCACTGGGGCGCTCCACCACCACCAGCTCTGCTGCTGTCATTTTGGCGAGTTTTTCCAACAAATTCTACAACGGCATTGAGAGCATCGCCCACACGTTAATCTTACGTGTCTTGGAGGCAGGCTCGTTGAGCGCCTCTACGTCATTGAACGCGGAGGAGGGGGAAGAAGAAATTCGTATTGCAGCGCTTTGTATGCAGAGCCTATGCGCCACGAATGCGCATATACGTTCTTTTGCGGTGACAGAGGTTCTGGATGCCGTTGTGCGCTTCCCTAGTATGCAACATGCCACGGATGCGTCACGCACCAGTGACAGCTCCATGACTCTCTTCTCTACTGTGCCCGTCTCCCGTATGTCGGTGTGCTTTGAAATGATGAGCCGCGTTCTCGCGTCGCGACATCGCTCTATATTGAGACCAATCCCTTATGAGGGGCTGCTGCGCTTTGGACAGCTATTGTGTGACACATTTGAAGACACGCTTCGCAGTCATGTGAGCGCTGGCGATTTTACTGACCCGACGGTGACGCTGCCGAGCCCTACAATGCATGTGGTCGCAAATTCCTTCTGGAGGCTTGTGAAGCGTTGCCATGAGCGCATTCGCGTGATGACACGGCAAAGCCTCCGCCTCGTCACCTCTGATTGTGAAGAGTCGAAGGTACGATTAATAGACGCACTTAATGAGGAGAGCAAGGTCCTCCACCTGCTTCTGCGAGCTGTGCTGCGTTGTATGATCAGTGTTGCTTGGCCGGGATCGGGTATCCTCTACGGTGCGAGTCGCAAGAAAGTTAATCGGCGTCCTTCAAATTTTGATGTCACGGAAGCTGCACTTGCGGTACTGTCACTCTTCTTCCGTCCCTTATGCCTACTGTGCCAACTCTCAACGCTGTTTCCAGTGACGAAAGACATGCGACGTCTCATGCATCACCATGAGAATGCTCAGAGGCTTATGCAGATGGATGGCAGTGACTCTTTCCTTCACCACTACTGCTTTCATCCAAGCAACGCGAACTCTCCTTTCTATGCGGACAACGGCACAGCACAATTCCGCTCCTGCTGGCTCATGTTGTCGTACTATCGCTTTACAAATGAAGCACTGATGATGACGCACTCTGGTGAGGTCCGGGCGGGGGCAAACGGGCGGGGGCGGCACGGTAAGTTCTTCTTGACAGCATACCAAGCGAGATGCATTCGGCTTCTTGCCGCCTCGATGCCACCACTCATGCACATGCGGTCCTCGGACTATCAGCAGGCTATGGCAGACATTGAGGTGCTGGGTCGCTGCTTGTCTCGTAGCGGTGTGATAAGTGAGGCTAAATCCTACGAGAAGGAGTTGTGGCACTCTCTCCGATATTGCTGCCCAGAGATTGGGCATGGGAGAGGTCGGCTCTCGTTTTCTGAACTTTTCTTGGTGAATGCCCTCGCCATGCTTGAGATGCTGCGTGCGTCGTGTGGATCTATTTCGACCATTACACAGTATCAGCATTTTGAGGTGCGAGAGTTTGACGCCAGCAAGGACGTTCGGACCATTGTAGAAGGCATAACAGCGGCTGTCACGACACGGTACCTTTCAGCTCTGCAGAGTATGCCCCCTGAAGTCGCAGCGAGCAGAATTGATGAGAATGCAAGACAACTTGTAATGCTTTACGGATTCGCCATTGACTCTGTAAGGCGCTCCGCCAAGGATATTCTCACGACGATCATCAACATTTTCCCGGCTCCTTCATCAAATAGTGGAGCCCTCCCGTTGTTGTGGGCAGTGATTAACTTGTTGGAGTCTGGAAATTCAAAGGAAATAGAACGTTTCTGTGAGCATCTACGCTTCCCTGAAACTCCTGCGGTTGCCACAGATCCTGATTCCCTTGAGCGGCGGAAGCAGCTCCAAGATGTTGTAGCTTTTGCTGAGTTTTGGGCTGCGGTTGCGCGAAGACGCACACCACTGGCGTTGCAGGAGCACGCAACATTGTTTGTCGTGGAGACAGAGGGACCATCCGGGGTACTCGGTTCTGGTGCTGGGTCGCAACTGGCGATTCGTGCCCAGAGTGTAAACACTGCCTCACCTGATTCAAGTCCGAATTATGCCCAGGGACTAATCAAAAGGAGTAATGCACAGGGGCAAATGATGGCTGCCTCCCGGTTGTTTCCACGGGGTGGCATAGAAAACCTTTTTCTTGAGCGTTTAAAAGCCATGGTGGAGGATGGGCTCGAAACAAGAGGTGTGGCTGCGCAGTCGCAAGAAAAGGTGTTTGCATCATTGCTGAACACCGTTCGAGCTGTTGCAACGTTGGGAGAACGTGCTGAGGACGAGGACGAGGACGAGCATCATCATCATCAGCAGAAAACGTCGCATAGAGGAAGGTCACCCATACGCGCAGGACAAGCCGAACTGCAAAAGCTTTATGAGGCCGATACGCTTTTGTGTACTGTTGCGGCGTTTCTGACGTCACCGCATATCTCTCCCTCGGCGCGAATGGAGCTTCTTAGATATCTTGTGCAGGGCCCCATTCATCTATTCACAAGCCATTATATAAAGGCTGCAATTCAAGGCTGGAATTGGCTTCTTTTTGAGAAGCGTGAGTGGTATGCGGTGCCTCTGCTGGTACAGGTTGTGGAGGGATTTCTTTGGACAATTTCACAGAGGATCGGCCTCTTTGATGGTGCCAGACCGTCACAGTCAGACGAAGTGGAGTCTGGAGACCGAACAGCGTCAATGCAGAGCACCACCATTTACCCGGACGACTACAATACAAACTCACCACACAAGGTTCTTATTGGATTTATTACATCGTGTTACGTGGACTTGGCGGGGCCTGTCACATTTGACCCGTCTATCCTTCTCCTTCTGCATCGTCTCGCCATGCGAGTAGTGGAGTCGCCGTCTCGATTCTCTACGAAAGATGCTTCTTTTTCAGAAACAATGCGATGCGCTTTGATGGTGAGCTACATTTGCCGAAATTTACAAATGGCGAACGGGCGCCGTTTGAATGTGGGCTTGCCTGTGCTTGTGGCTTCTACTTCCATTGGCGCTCTTCATCAGGGCTTATACAAGTGCCTCTTGCAATGGTTTCGCAAGACACCACCGTCGTGGTACTTTTCACGGGATCCCTCCGCTGCTGAAGAAGAATTGACTGCTCTGGGGAAACTCATAGGCGTGCTCGATGCGGATAAAGAGTCACTATCACGATCTGTGCATGGATTCCTGGATTTTTCTGGATTTGGCAATGACGTTTGTTCGGCATCTAAACTTACGATTATGGGGAACATGGTGTGTCAAGGGGCGAGTGTAGGGAGTGGCTCCGTGCGTGGGGTGGGTTCCGGTGGTATAAAAGATGTTGATGAGTGCATTGCAGAAGAACGTGATCGTCTAATGAATCTAATTGGTCTGTTGCGCCTGTTGGTGGAGCATGAACGCACACGATTGATGGTGTGGCTGCGGCCACGTGAAGCCTTTCAAAATACTCAGAATCACAAGGAGGTCTCAGAGGTTCTGTGGAAAGCACATTGTGAGGCAGCGGCGCGAAATGACCCCGCCGTGTTGTTGGCATTGGTGACACGATTTCCCAATGCACATGTTTTGGGGTTTGCCACACAACTCGTTTCAGAAAACCCTGAGGTGTTTTGTCACATACCAGAGGCAGTCGATTTGTACCTCAACGATGCGGTGCTCATGAATGGTTATCCTGCCCTTTATATGTTTACTAATTGTGGTATTGTGCAGGCCCTTCGTTTTTTGGACAGACGCTACACCTCACGTTACCCACAGGTCTCTGCTTACGCCCTTCGCAGTCTGTTGTCGCAGAAAAGTGAGAGTCTTATCTTTTACCTTCCGCAGATATTACAAGTCCTTTCAGGTGACCAAACTGATGGGATAGCGACTTTTCTTCGAAAAATGTGTGGAAAGAGTGAGATGTTTACGCATCAATTGCTTTGGTCGCTGCGGACGGAAGGGGGGGGAGAGGGTGAACTTGCAAAAAAGTGTATGCAACTCGCCTCTGAAATACAGCAAGGGTTTGATGCACATAGGCGGGCGTTTCTTGATGGTGAGTTTTCATTTATTCAGAGGATAATTTCTGTCTCGGGTGAGATGAAGCCAGTGGAGAAGGCTCAGCGGAAGGAGAGGCTTCGAATTCGTCTGCGGGATGCGGAGTTTCATGAACCGATGGGGCGGCTACACTTGTACCTCCCTACGGACGTTAATTGGCGCATTGTGGGACTCATTCCTCACACGGCTGGTGCTATGCAAAGTGCGGCGAAGTGCCCCATTTTGGTACAATTTCAATGTGTACCACGAGGGCACGATGATACTGAAGTGGCTCCAAAGAAGAGCAAATCTGGGTCGTTGCCTAAGCAAACGGAATCTGTAGTGAAGGCTTGTATTTTCAAAATGGGTGACGATTGCCGTCAAGATCAAATTGCCCTTCAACTGATTGGTCTTTTTCAGTCCATCTTTAATGCAATTCAGGTGCCTTCTTACTTGTACCCTTACCGTGTGGTAACAACTGGAAAAGATTGTGGTATTATTGAGTGCGTCCCGCGCGCGATGAGTCGGGACCAAATTGGAAAGCTGGTGGAAAGCAATCTTGCGGAGTACTTTGTCCAGACGTATGGGCACCCAGAGTCGGTAACCTTTCATCGGGCTCGAGATTGCTTTATCCGAAGTATGTCGTCGTATTCCGTCGCTTCCTTTATTCTAAACATAAAGGACCGTCATAATGGCAACATTATGATTGATGCTCATGGTCACCTTGTGCACATTGATTTTGGATTTTTGTTTGACCTATCGCCAGGGGGTGATATAAACTTCGAATCATCCCCCTTTAAATTGACAGCAGAAATGGTACAGCTCATGGGGCACCCTGTGAAGAAGCGGGCGGGGACGGTGCAAAGTCCTTCCTTGGCGAAGGCGCTGGTGAATCCTGAGGGGTATGATCTTTTTGTGGATTTGACAGTTCGCTGCTACCTGGCCGTTCGGCAGTACGCCCGGCAGATTTGTATCCTTGTCGAGTTGATGCTCAGCAGTGGGTTGCCTTGTTTCAAACCCCAGCGTACCATTCAGGATCTTGCATGGCGCCTCTCCATGCAGAAAAGTGAAGCAGAGGCTGCCGATTTCATCCTCAAACGAATTGCCGAATCAAAGGAAAACTTGCGAACATTTTTGTACGATCGATACCAGAACATTGCGGAGGGAATAGAAATGTAGGCGTTCTGTGTGTTACCTCGTTTTTTTTTTCGTTTTGCATATGCGCCCCCTCCCCCGGAGGAAGGGCGGCGGCGTCGTGGAGGTTTGCCGCCCCTGCCTTGCCTTGCCCCGCCGCCCTCCCGACCCCGCCTTCTCTTCCCTCTTTTTTTTTTTCATTTTGTCCGTTGGTCCTTTGGCCCCGCGTTTGCCTTCCGGCGGCGGTCTTCCCATTTTCCCTGCGGCGCAGGGGTTCCTGCTGTGCAGCGCCCGCGC
>NW_008826088.1:0-13302 GCF_000691245.1 Trypanosoma grayi
AAAAAAAAATAACAATTGCAGGTAAAGCGGAGTTGGTGGGCAGATATGTGTGTGGAATCAGCTTTTTTTTTGACAACATCAACACTAAACAAGCAAAAACAAAACCATAAAGAGAAATAGATACGGAAAAGTCTTTACGCGCCTTGTACGAATCGTTGCTCCCACATCTTTGCATGACTTCCCATCCAGAGCACATTGACAAAGTTTCAAGGAAGGACTGCTAATCGCTAATGGTAGTCACATCCGCAACACAGCTGCAATTGCAATTGCTACTGCTGATACTAGTACTGTCAACCGTCTGGCAGGAGGCCTCTTCTTTCACCAGCAGCGCTCGCAGGCGCTCGGCCAAGAACGTTGCATCCACCGTCGAACTCGTCGTCCCACCCACGTGGGAGTCACTGTTGTTGAAGAAGACGAAAACCTCCCGCTTCTCCGCCCCTGCGGCTCCCCCGCTGACGAACTCGGCGATGCGCTCCGCCCACATCGACACCCGCGCCGGCCCGTAGTCACCTACATGCAGCCCGAGAGCGCCGTGCAGGCGAACGTACATGAACCCTACTCCAGTGTCGACGTGCAGAGACCCTGCAGGATCGTCATGATGATGCGCCACAACAAGCGCCCACCCAACACGACGCAACAGATCGTGCGTCTCTGCATTGTACCACGAGCAGTGGCGAAACTCCACCGCAACGCGGATTGATGGGGGAATACGTGCCGCAACTGCCTCGATGCGTTCCATGTTTTGAGGAGTCTTGCAGAACTGCGGAGGAAGCTGCAAGAGCACCGGGCCGAGGTGCGGCCCAAGTAGAGAGCAGCGGCGCACGAAGAAGTTGATGATGTGCTCTTCTGTGTCTCCGTCCATGGCAAGCATGCGAGTATGCGTTAAATACTGATTCGCCTTGATTGTGTAGATGAATAGCGGGTGCTTTTGATCAGCATCCTCATCATCGTTGTTATTATCAACGACAGCACCGTCATCCACTTTCCCCAAACCATTTTGGCTGATTTTAGTTCTATTCCTTCTACCGTCATTGCTCTGCTGCTTCACCACTGTGCCAACGGACCCCCGCTGTAGACCAGGCGAAGATGGCGATAATGATGGGCACATTTCCCCCCAACTTTTCCATGTCGCTTCATCGGTAACATTGTGGTATGTGTAGCAGTGTTCCAGGCAGTTAAACTTCTTACTGTACTGTGAGAGGAGGGTCTTCATACGCCTATCCTTTCCCGGAACAGCGTTGAGCGAGCTGACACCGATGTGTATGTTGGGGTACCCCGCAACAG
Organism: Trypanosoma grayi; assembly: GCF_000691245.1. Classification (NCBI taxonomy): domain Eukaryota; phylum Euglenozoa; class Kinetoplastea; order Trypanosomatida; family Trypanosomatidae; genus Trypanosoma; species Trypanosoma grayi. Next base: position 1,285 of record NW_008826088.1, read on the forward strand.
TGGCCAGCAGTGGTGGAGAGAATGGATTGCCCCATCCGTACGTAGCACGGCGGCTGCCGTACGGGGAGTTCACCACCACACGATCGTTACCGCTTCGCTCCTCCACCCGTTGTTGTTGCTGATGCTGCATCGCACCAGTAGACCCTACAGGTGATGTCAATGAGCCACTCCTCAATCGCTTCATTACCCCTCTGCCTTTGTCTGAGTGCGTGTACAAAATACAAAATGGAAAGCGCACATGTGCGGATGTGGAAGCTGCCTCAAGCGAAGTACTGCACCTCACACTGTGGAGCACATACACACATACACCCAGACACAAACACCCACCCAGACATATATGTACGCAAATATTCACAGAGAGTGAGAGAGGAAAGAAAAAAAGTCCAGGAAGCAAGTAAAACCCATCACCGCGCAAATATTTTCACACGTCCACCATCGCCAAACTCTTTTCAAATAATACTTCACAGCTCAGCAGAACGTATTTTTCAAAGTTTCATGCAGCAACCTCGCAGTGCTGCGCTGCCGCCAGTTCACCTGCAGCGCCGCTACCACCAAATCTAGCTGCCACTTTGGCGGCGGCGGGTTACACGGCAGCTTCGGCACACGAACAGGCCCTACCCGTTTTCCGTCAACCATAACGGCCACTTTATCTCCCGACCCATCGTTATCATCATCATCATCATCATCATCATCATCGCCGCTGCCCTCTCGCTTGTCACTTCGTGCTCTGCCCAGCTGCACGCTGCATGGCGGGGCGCACGCCTCTGGCAGTTGCATCAGCGCCATCTCAACTGCGAGGATCCCACATGACCAAATGTCTGCCGCAAAGGAGAATGGCAGCTCCGCCTCAAGCTCTGGTGCCGTGTATGGTGGCGTGCCAACACGCGGTGTGGCTTTATGTAGCTGTGTGGTGGGATTCACAGCAACGGCATCGGCAAAATCACCTAGCTTTGCCCGAACATCGCAGAGATGACAGACAGTTCCTAGCGAGTGACATGTGCTGCAGCGTATCACCACAACCAGAACATTCTCTGCTTTGATGTCGCGGTGCACATAACCCTGGGTGTGCACATCCTTGAGGGCCGCCAGCACACCGAGCAACACCTCACGTTGCTGTGAGAGGCTCATTCGCTTTTCCCGTATGATAAGGTGATTCATGAAGCTCAGCAGGTTAGTGGGAAAGTACTCCATCACGATCCCACCGCTCCATCCGAGACAGCGCACCACATGCGTTGAACCACGAAATTTTCGAAGAACCTCGTACTCGCGCACAAGGCTATCCATGTCGCTGTTGCGGCGTGGAACTTTCACGACGCACGTGAGGCCACCGCCCAACACGCCGCGGCGTACCACCGCCGTCGCCCCTCTGCCGCACTCCTCCAGCATGTGTATCCGCTCGGCGGCGCGGTGCAGTATGATGCAGTGCGCCTTACCCCAGTCCGCGAGTAGCGCAAACGCCGGCGCCTTGTACGCGTCGACGGGCCACATCTCCAGTTTGTGCGGGCTCAGCGTCGTGTCGACGAGAAGGTGTCGCCGACCCTCCAGTGGGACAATGTTCCACGAGTGCCGCTCCGCCACGGTGTCGTCCGGTCCTTGGTGCTCGCCGCGAAGCAGGTAGCACGGCAGCTGCACCGCATCACACAGGTACTTGAAGAGCAGCGCTCGGTGCCGGCACACACCTCTACGCACTTCTCCGAGGCGCACAACATTCGCGCCGTTGTTCGACTGAGCCCCACCACGTTGCCGCTTCTTTGTACCGCGCTGGCGGCGCAGTGAAGCAATGTAATCCTCTGCGCTCTCCCCAAGGTTCTCGCCGCCGTATGCACTGACCACCAGCCACATAAGCGCCTGTACGCGAACGACAGTGTCGATGATGCCCAAAACAGCGCGCCGAGCCGCCGCGGCAATGGCCTGCAGTCGTGTGTCCTCGGGGTCCACGACGATAATCTCGCGCTCCGCCATCGGCATCTCCTCGTAGCAGTCCTCCGCGAGCAGCTGGTTGCTGCGCCCAGGGTCAGTGAATCCCCCGACAATTTTGTCCTCTGGGGACAACACATCTGATGTCCAAAACTTACGCGACAGTACATCTCGCTTTTGCGTTGGTTTGGATGTGGCGTACTTGTTCACTGTAGTGAGGCCTTTGGTGGAGCGGCGCACGAACACAGATTTTGACTCCAAGTGTGTCTCCAGGCCCTCACATTCTGCGTGCAACATGAAGGTGAGCTCGCACACCACATCTTGCATCTTAAAATTTTTTATTGTTACTTGAAAAGAGACAACTTCCCTGTTCTCGAGGTTATCAAGAGTGACGGTTGCCACATCCTTGTTTTCGATCTTCTCAATGTGAAGTACACTCTCCGTGACGTCGTGCCGATCCTCATCCAGTGCACGCAAGGAGACGTGTGTGCCGTCCAGCATCCAGAAGCACCACAGTTGGACAGTGAAGGTAGACCTCTGGTACAACACTGGCGGCACGGTATTACACGGTAGCAGCTCGTTGCAGTGCACAAACTGCACTGACAGCTCCGGCTGAAAGAAATGGGAGGGGTCTTTCCCAATGATGTGCCACGTTCCTAACCGGTCAGAAGGACACCCTTCCGCGGCTACACTCCCGGTATGTGCAACCACTGGATCCCGCTGATCGTCCAACGCCACGCGAGAATAGCCGCGCCAATATGGACACATGCTGCCACCACCCCGTGTAGAATTTATATGCTGTTGTTCCTTCATCGCCGGGTAAACTGAACTCTCACTTGGTGCAAAGAAGGCCTCCATAACAAGGAAACTCATTGGGTGCAGCGCAAAGTACACCGAAAGTCCCACCCATTGTTGTTCCTCTTTCACTTCGCCCCCAGGTTTTGCTGTGGCCTCGCTCGAGGTGACAGGTGGTACGCATGTGGTATTGGTAAGGAAGCCGCCTGTTGAGAACATTTCGCGTGTCGCCACCACCTCGTAGGGGAGGAAGGAGCAGAAGATAAACACAAATCGGCTTGCCACGCGTGTGATGGTGCCGGGCAGCATGCTCTTGGACGTAAGGGATTCGGCCTCGTGCAAATGGACCAGTCTTGCAAGCGGAAGCAGTGCGTCACCAGTCTCCTCGTGGACGGGTTCAACGGTAACACACCGCCCCACTGGCCTAGAGTTTAACAGGTGATCAACGTACTTCAGCCTACGTCTCCCTGTGGATCCCTGTTGTTGCTGTTGCTTCTGCTGTTTGTCGGTATCTGAGTGACTCTCAGTGTTTGTGCATGTTTGCGGTCCCTTCTGGGAGGGCATGGATACGCGATAACGACGCGATGGAGCATCAACGGCCTCCACGACAGCCTCCTCCGTGTCCGGGTTGTACTCGAGCACGACCGCATCAATCATCAAGCATGCCTTTCCTCCTTCGATCCATAACCAGAAGGGATGACCAATGAAAGTTGCAACTGGACGCTTTGCAGACCACACGCCTGCAGACGTCGATGAGTAAACCGAAAATTGCATCCACGCGTAGACAGATGCACCTGTAACTCACAGAGAGCAAAGAATAAATAAATCAAAGACAAAAAAAAACAGTCGCCTTTCTACTTCGCATGCGGTGTGGCAGAGCATGTTGAATGAATGCGTACCACACTATAGCATCATCTCTTTCTCTCTCTCTCTCCCCCTCTGTCTGTCTGTTTGTGTGTGTGTGTGCGTGTCAAACACACCAGCCAACTGCCTGATTTCGCCTTTCACAGCAATCTTCCCCAGCCACAGCAGCAACAACAGCTAATGTTTCTTCCCCTTAATAACAGCACGGCGACGTGGCGGCGATGCCTTGTCAGACTCGGTGCCGTGAGAGTACTCCGCCATGTGCTCGGCGCTAGTGCGGAAACACTTGTCCCCGTACGGGCAGCGCGGCCTAGATGTCTCAACAACCACCTCGAACTCCACCGTCGCGTCCGACGCGTCGCCATCATCGTTCTTGTTGTTGTGGTTGCTGCCCTCACTCACCTCGCGTGCCCGCTTAGCGGGTCGCGTGCTCTTCGCCGGAACCTTCGGTGGCGATGCTTTCGCAATCGATGCTGATGTTGATGTTTTCGTTGCTACTTTTCGTTCTTTTGCCGGTGACGCCCCTTTCGGCAAGAGCTCCGCAGCTTGTGGCGAGTTGGCGACGTCCCCGACACGTCCCTTCAGGTCTGGCCGCTGCAACAACTCACCAGACTTCATTTGACACACTAGCTCCCGATCTGCGGGTGCTAGATCATCGAAGCCTTCAATGGTGTCCAAGTCACCCGAGGCCTTGGCGTTTTGAAGCTGTTTTTCCGTGAAACAACAAAGGTGCCGCCACTTGTAGCTAAGCTGCTCCTCACCAGTGGTCGGCTGAGACCCGCCACTCACGGGGAACACCACAGCCGTTCCTATACGAACCTCGTGCTTGACAATCGTCTGCAAGCACGCCGTGAGAGCGCACTTGGCGCGGCCGGATTTTGCGTACTCGACACGCAACTGTGGCATTCTCTCCAGCAGAGCCAGCCCCTTGAAAAAGAATACGGAGTACAACACGTCCGTCACCTGAATGAATAATCATGAGCAGCAACAGCAGCAAAAGAAGATAGGGAGAGAAGGCGCGATATAAGGAGATTGAAGTGGTAGGATGCAAGATCAAGATACACGTGTACACATACACGCACTGGCTGTGGGTGTATGTGTACCTGTGCTTGTGTGTATGCGTGAAGGTGGGGACATGGAGAGCACTAGGCAGCCGTGTCACCTGCTTGTATGAAGACGTATGGGTTCGTTTCCTCTCACCTCGCGCAAGAGCAAGAACAGAAAACAAAAAAAAAACTTGCGGTCCATAAATACTTTCACAAACGTAAGCAGAGAGCGCAAACACACACACACACACACACACAAACAAACAGAGAAACACATGCAAAGCAAGAGGAAACGGCTGCCAAGAAGAAAAAAAACATGAGGACCTTTACAGAACACGGCAAACGGATTCCGTCATCCCCAATTTTGTGTGAATAAGAGAGAGGCGCTGCACGAAGATGCAGCGGGTAGTCACGCCGCCCCGTTCGTTTTTTTTGGTTTTGCTTTTCTTCCTCGCAATGGCCCTCACACAAAAACACGACCGAACATGTTCCACAGAAGAGGAGAAGCGGACATCCTACACACACACACACACGCTTACCGCTTCCCTCTCTCTCTTTCTCTCCCCTCCCCACCAAGGCCATACCGAAACACACACGCACATACGCAGAGACGTTGAAAGAACCAGAAGGAACACAGTTCTGTCCGCACGCGGAGCATGTGCGCCACAACCACCTACAAATGGGGTGTGGGAACTCCCCTCGTTTTTTTAGTATATATTTCTTTTTTTTTTGTCCCTTCTCCCGTCTCATTTTACCCACTTTTGCGGCATGAATTAAATCCAATAGAAATAAAACGTGCCATTGCTTGGGAGCGAAGTGTGAAGTTTCTACGCTCACCGCATTTGCTTTTGTTGCGTGTTGTCTTTTTTGCCCCTCCCCCCTCCTCCTCCACCACCACCACACACACACACACACACACACACACATTTTGTTTGTTGCGTGTGCGTCCATTGAGGTTTCATTCGCTTAGTTGGTCATACCGGCCCCTTTGCAGACGATTGAAGACGCTTTAACATATCATATATATATATATATACAATATGCCCCTCATCCCTTCCCTAAAAGTCCTTCGGAGGAACAGGCAACGGCGCAGCGTTTGCGGCTGCGTTGCTCTCACATGCCTCAAACTGCACAATCTCCGGTTCCCCGTTGTCGTGCAGGATGAGAATGGCCCCTTTGTTGCCAAGACCGCAGTAATTCGGCGCGGAGAAGACAGTCAGCACACGCCGCTGGTGACTCCACTGGAATCCCTTATCCACGCATTGATGTGCACGAACTATAAAGCTAAGGTCATTGTCACGCAAAAACCGCAGCGTCACATCTTCCCCAAAGTTATGTCCCCGACCGCGCGCGCTGTAGACATACCCGACAGCTGCAGATGCCGCGGGTAATGGCTCACAATAGTCAAAGGATACACAGTGACGCATCAAGTGGTGTCTATCATTTGCTGCTACCGCATCCGAAGCAGCTGCAGATTCAGATGCTGCTGCTTCTGCGGTGGCAGCAGTTACGTTGCTGTTACCGCTGCTACTGCTGACACCGCCACCACCTTCCTCCTCAAGTTCCGGTGAATTCTCGTCGGAAGTCGCTCCCACGATCGGATCTGCCCATGTGATATCGGCGAGTGGACCGTTTTCAACACTTCGGTAGCGGTCAATGGCTAATATTCCATCCAAACTATCCGATATGAATGGCGACAGCCCACCGTGCATGGCACAGACTCTTATTTTCTTCCCATCACGTTCACCATTGATGACTGCACACAACGGCAAGCTGTCAAAGGCTTCATTTGCCAAGACCCACAGCGGATGCTCCTTTAAGTCCCACTCAACTTCACCTGAATCGTTGGCACTGCCACAATCACTTCCGCCACCATCATCGGCATCGACAGAAAGTGGAAAGTGCTCATAGCACTCATTCAAGAAGCCGTATCTGCGGTTAGTCTCACTACTCTCGTGGTTGCCCCGCAGCAGAAAAACGTGCTTCGGTGACAACAGCTTAGCGGCGAAGAGTAATGCCAGACAGTGGAAGCTCTGTGGCCCACGATCTACATAGTCACCCAGAAATAGGTAGTCTCGCTGGCCAGCCCTTGCTGCTGTATCGCCTGCAGAGTTCTCGCTGCCGTCATCCACGCCTAGGGGACCACCGGCCGCAATGACACTTTCAACAAGGTCACGCTTCTGCCCATGTATGTCACCGACCACAACACATGGCAGATGCACCATCACAACGTTGGCCTCCTCTCTTAGCATGCAGGTGGTGCGGCGCAACAGCTCCGCCATCTCCTCCAGCGATGGCAACTTGTCGGTTGTCATCAATTGGTGATATATGCGTGCGACATCAAAGTCTGCAACAAGTGAGATCTTGCTCACCACATCTTTTTTTTTCTCAGACCCACTTGGCAGCAGTGATGGCGGAAACCCGTTCGCACCACGGAGAGCTGCCAACAGCCCCGTCCCTTGCTCCAGCTCGTCGTTCTCCATTTCTTGTTCAACGACTAAACAGAAGTGCTGCACCGCGAGTGCCAAACGCGCGCGCACTGGCAACGGCTCCTTCATTATTCGTTTCACTATTCCCACCTTGGCGGCTTCTTGATCCACACTTTTCAATGCGAAATTACGTTGCATCATCTGCGATGTAATCGATTTGAGTACAGCCACAACACGTTTCTTAGACGTAAAATTAGTATATGCTCGCAGTGCTTGACGGAACTCGCAGCTAATAGCAATAATGTCACTAAACGGCAGATGCGCGACCTCCTCCAGTGGCTCAGTGTTTACTCCATTGCTTGGAACAGGAGGAGGCGCCTCCCCTGGGGTTGCTACTACATCGCCTTTGACTTTGTCATTCGCCTTTCCATTCTCCACAGCGGTCTCACCTTTTTTGCTACGGCTCTTGTCTCTTTTGAAGAAGAATTTCATGTCGCTGGGCCACTGATGAAAAGCTGGAGCCGATTTTATTATATTTTGTTAGCTGAACGTTCCTCTGTGTGACGTCCTTTCTGGCCACTGGGCGGCCTGGTACGCTTCTCCCTGGAAGGGGGGCAGCACCAAGACGAAAAAAAAAAAAAAGAAACAAGTGAGAAGGAACAAAAGAAATAAAACAAAACAAGGACCAGCCTCAGCGACATACCAAATCCAAAGAGGAAAATAAACAAAAACAAAGAACAAAATCAAGCCAGCAGAGTGTAAATCTGAAGCACAACAGATAACGATCGCGAGACATCGCGCAACTGCAATATTGACCTTCTTCCCACTAAATACACGCCCACACACAGCACGATCGTTGGTCCCTGATGCGTCCTTTGCAAGACCAATGAACACGTTGTTGCACGACCTCTGCATTGGGGCGCTGTGAACTCTACTGTGCCTTATTTTCCTCCAACTTGTTGTTGCCGCCATTGTTGCGGTATTCTACCCCGACACCACTGTCCAGAACCACCTTCTTGCGCTTGACGGGCCTGCCACCGTGCTCTGCGCCCATGAACACAATGCCGAACCACGCAATGGCAAAACCGCACAGCAGCACCACAGACGACTTCGCGGTGCTCGGGTATGCCTCAAAGCCGTACTGCACCGCCGCGCCTGAGGCAATCTGAAGCGGGAGTGGGAGCCGCGTCGCGGACAGCACCATCGGCATTGAGTGGAAGAACCACACCAAGAATTGGTAGTGCAGTGATCGTGCAAAAATAACACCAATCAGATTGGACTCCATCATGGTTAGGACAATATTACGGTACACCTCGTCATCGGAATCGTAAACGCCCACCTCCTTTGTTTTCTTTGTATTTCCGATGCTCTGCAGAGTGGCAATGTGGGTGCGCCGGTAGAGGCGCCTCGACCATCTCTTGCGCCACAGAAGGATCCAGTTTAGAACACAGAGCAGCAACATGACAAGACCAAACTCCGGTGACACAAACAATTCCTCAGGCACACACTTGAAGTTAACTGTCCATCGGTACGTAAACACACGACCAAACTCAAAGGCCTTGAGAAGGTAACTCTGTGGGTCATACAGGAGAAAGGGAAGCCCTGCAACAACTTGCCAAAGAGCACACACGGTGAGGCAAGAAATTACCCCTGACCATGGTAGCGCCCTGCAGAGCACCACCAGCAGCCCGGGAGCAAAGAGAAACACATTCATCTTCACAGACACGGCCATGCTGTAAAGTAAACATCCGAGTTTCCACCGGCGCCCATTGGCCAAGGTTATAACTGCAAAATACAATAACAACATAGCCCAGCAATCGTTGAAGAGCCGTAGCGTAAAAAGAGACCGGATGCGCTTTGAAAGAAGAAGCCGAAGCAGCAGACGCCCACGAACGTTCGAGCGGGCATATAGTTGAGCTACAACAGCAAACAGCATCATATACATTCCAGCATACACCCATTGAGCCATAGCAATATCTTTCCCTCCCTTTGTAATAAAGTACAGTGCACTGTACGTCCAAACAAAACCGCCTGGATAGACAAGAGGACCTGTGTCACCCTTGAGCTTTTTGTAGTCAAGCTCACCATCGAGGACCCCCTTGACTTCTTGCATATAGGCAACCCAGTCGATTTCCGTGTATGGTACAAATAGAACAATAAACAACGTAATGCATAGTTCAATGGCTAGAACTACATTTAGCCACCTGTACACCATCCCCATTACTCTTCGCTAGATTGATTTCTTCACCTTTTTGTTTTTCTCTTTCACTATTTCCTTGATTAGACTCTAGTCAATCCGCTAGTGGACTAAACGAAAAACAAAGAATTAATAATCATAATAAAAATACAGAGAACAATCTTGATTTTCCTTAAGTTCTCCTCTTTGATTGAGATGGAGCTGCTTTTGTTTGGAGAATGCAGAATTCACCAGTTCACCAAGCATGGAAGTCACGCAGAGGGAAGGAAGGAAGGAAGGGGGTATGTAGGAGAGAGAACAACACACACACACACACAGAAAAAAAGAACAAAAAAAAAATCATCAGGTCTTCTGCAAGTTGTTTTGATTACGTCTATATGCTTGGATTAAACCGCATATGGTGTGTGTACCTCCGAGTTTATGTATGTATGGATGTATGTTTGTATCTGTATCAATATGTGTGTGATGATGCGAGGGGGACTTCCTCCGCTCCTTGTGCAGTCTCATCTCAGGGGTAGCGCCATCACACCCTCCACATCATCGTCCGTTATGGCGGCTCGCAGTGAGGCGCGTGCGCGTTGCTCCCAGTTGACCGCCTCACTCTTCGAACAGAAACACCTCCAAAACCGAATCGTGCTATCAGCACCACCGGCAACGGACGCAACACAGCCTGGATTCGACGCCTGTAAGAATGGCGCCGTCATATGCAGCGGCCGCGAGCGGTGACCCGCCATGACGTACATGGAGACAAGAGGCAGCGGTGTGTGCCGCGACTCCGGTGAGTAGTACCGCCCTTGGCGCGTTGCGGAGGCATCGGTGTTGGCGAAAACTACCGGCGTGGAGCCACGCCGCTGGGTCCCTTTTCGCCACATGACCAGCGAGAACGGTAGCGCCTCGCTGATGGAGGGCACGTCGTTTCCTTCACTGCTGGCCACCTCGCTGAAGGCGGAGGACCGCTCCCCCGCGTCGTGCAGCGTGTGATCATTTCGGGACATGCCTCGCTCAAACATCTCTGTCAGCTGCTCCACTTGGTCAGCCGCCCGCTCATGCGTTTCACCGCCTCTTCCGATGGACCTTCGTAAGCGTATCGAAGGGGAGCGTGCACGAATGCTATCACCCGTGTGAGCGCCCTGTGCTGAAACAATAAATGCACCATCTGGAGAGTACAACGCCTGCGTCACTTGGCACCCCGTCGATACCCCCCACGCGAGATGTGAAGCGGCAGAGGACACATCATACACACGCAGCATACCATCGTTGGTTCCACCACCTACCACGAGCTCGTAGGGGTTCGTGGGGTGAAACGCAACAGCCTTTATGGTGGTGTGCACACCGGGAAGCTTCATTCGATGCACCGGGGCACGTGTGTGGGAGAGCGACCATATGTTTACAACACCACCGCTTTCGCCCGTCGCTACCAGCGAGCCTGACGCATTCCATGAAACGCCGCAGATACTATTCGCTGAGGAAAGGAGAGAAACGGCGTCACCTGGGGACAGCTGCGCCCCCACCCCTTTGCCAGCTGACGGAAGCAACAGATCACACCCACCCATGTGAGCAACCGGTTTCACGGAGCGACTATCGAGAATGAAAAGGCCTTGTGCCGCTGTGCCGGCCGCCACCATCCACGGATGAGCATTGGCCGTTGCAAGACACTGCACACTCGATGTGACGGCCATTGCAGCAGCACCAGAAAGCGGTGTGTTCTCAAGGGGGGGAGGTGGCATTGCAAACGAGCTTACAGGCGTCAACAAACCGTCCCCGCGAGACTCGCACAAGCTGACAGAGCCGTCTAGCTCACCAAGAAAACAAGAACAATCGGAAAACTGACTGATTCCAACAGAAGTCACCTTTGAAACGGATCCACGACTGCGCTCCTGGAGATTCATAACAGCTGGGAGCTCAAGAGGACGCGATGGCTGAAAGAGTAACACCTCATCACAAAGAGCCAGAGCAACATTCTCCCTACCCCACGATAGACAAGATGTATAGAAGTCATCCTGGACTCCGTTCGCACTCAAGACACAGTACGGCGACGTTAATCGCGTCGGCTGCCACAAAGGATCATATCTTTGGGCCTTTAGAAGATCACTGCTTGCACAATTGGTATTCATACCGACTCCACCGCGGCCACCAAGCAGCAGCTCATCCTTCGTGAGGTTGACAGAAATCTCGTCAAAAGGTTGCCGTCTTCGACTGTGGGAAACGCCATTCCCACCTACGCTCGACAAAACATCACTCTGGTGATTCATGTGAGCGGAGCGAATCCAGTACTCTTCGCTTGGCATCTCGCAATCTCTAATACAATAAAATATATATATATATATATATTTTCTAGCTTATTGTTTTGAAAACGCCACACACAAGTCTGCTTGCTAAAATAGAAGCAACAACCCAGAATTATCAAACAGCAAAGCAAAAGTGCAGCACGCACCACATAATACCAAAACAACATCATGGAAAGAGAAATATGAACCTCAACAGAGCGAAACGTACTACAACCTTCACACTACTTCCGCAAAACAACAATAGTAATAATAATCATAATAAATAGTGATGATAACAATTAGCATGAATTTTTTTTTTAAAAAAAGAAGACGGTCCTCACCTCAGCACCTTGAATGGGACATGACTCGGCCACAACAGTCTAGTACATCCCGTCCATGCCTCCCATACCGCCCATACCGCCCATACCACCGGCCGCAGGGCTCTCCTCCTTCGGCAGGTCGACGATGGCGGCCTCCGCGGTCATCATGAGGCCGGCGACGGA
>NW_008826089.1:0-13301 GCF_000691245.1 Trypanosoma grayi
CTTTCGTAAGTGGGATGTTGATTTGATGGGGAAATGATTCTGTATAGGGAGTACCCAATTGAGTGGATTTGACAGCTCAGAGAAAGAATGAAGATTTTGTGTGAAGTTGTCTGGTTCTTCTGCTTTCTGATCCTCATCGACCTCAGAACAAGGGAAGTTGGAGAGACGACGACATCAGACAAATAACCTATTTCTCTCTTTCAGTCGGTGTGCCTCGTTGGCTAGTCAGGCTACCGGATATCACGCCTGCTTGCCAATCCTGTGCTCATTTTCAAAATCCAACATCGTTAACGTCAACCGCATTCTCCACCTATGTTTGTGTTTTTTTTTTGCTAGCGATTCATCCCATCAAAACTCCCCTCGTTTCATGAGGGCATTGGCAGCATTAATTTTAATGTTGTCCTGTGCGCTTGCCTCAACAACTGCATGGCTTTGTTTACCCACTTTGATTACTTTATCTTCTTTGGTCTCCTTTGCTGTTTCTTTCTTTTTTTTCTTCTTTTTTAAAATTGTGGGCTCTTGGCTTTTAGTCGCCGAATTGCAAGGAGGCCGTTTGTTCTGTTCCCAAGGTGCAGAGTGTGTGATCGTAAAGGGCTGCGCCTATTTTTTGGTGACGCTATCCCCCAATATTATTGCCTCTTTTGTTATTCCTGTGGCTGGCGGTGAGGGGGATGCATGTGTTCCTTCTTGGTCCACCTGGTAGTGGCAAGACTTCCGTTAGTACAGTTTTAAAGGAGCGCTACGGCGTGTGCTACGTCGCCCCCAGCGAAGTTGTTCAACATGCAGTGGAATACAGTGGTACAGAGCTCAGCGAGAGGCTCCGTCACCTACTAGACGAGGGTAAGACAATACCCGACTGGCTGCTCACACGCGTTGTGGCGGAGGCCACACGAGGGCCGGACTGCATCCATGGGTATCTTCTTGACGATTTTCCTAAGACGGCTGCACAGGCGCGGCTTCTGATTAAAGAGGGTGTAAAGCCTGACGCTATCATAGTGCTCAGCTTCGCAGATCGTGTTCTTATGGAGCGCTACGCGGGGCGTTGGGTGCACCCGGCCTCGGGCCGCATGTACCACACTCTGTACAATCCCCCACGTGTGAAGGGACGCGATGACATTACCGGTCAGCCGCTGGTGCAGCGGGCCGAGGACACTGAGGAAGCTGTGCAGCAGCGACTCGCCAAATTTCACCATAATTTGAGTGATGTTCGCTTTGTATATGAAGATAGTCGTTTATGGCATACGGTAAATGGCTGTGCGACTGTGGACAACGTGCACCTGTCAATATGCCGAGTGTTGGATCCCATTCTTGCAGCGAAGCACAACTCGTGGTGGTCCAGGGTGTTTTGGTGGCGGAGTTGAGTGAGGTGTTTAGAGTGATGCAAGTGTGGAAAATGTGAAGTACTCAGTCTTGTAATACACCATTCTTCCCTTTGGTTTGTCGATAACTGCGGACTCCTCTTCTGAAATGTTGATTTTTTTTTGCTTATTTGATCTGTTGTGCGCTTTTGCTTGGACAAATGCGTGCTTTTCTTTTACGCGTACGCGTCCCCATATGTATATAAATATATATGCACATAGGTGTGAAATGGTTCGTTTTCTACGCGGAGCGGCCCCAACGAAATTAACGGGGAAGGTTGTTGTGTTTGGGGCGACAACGGTGGTAGGGCAGCCGCTCTCACTGCTGCTGAAGTTATGTCCTCACGTCGAGGAGGTGTGCTGTTGTTCGGTTTTAAAGAAGAAAGCGTGCGAAGTTGGCGTGGTGTCGGCTCGTGGCATCGCTGCGGATCTCTCTCACATCGACACTCCCACAGTTGTGAAGACTTTTGACGATCCTTGCAATTGGGAGCTTGCGTTGCATGGAGCTCAGTTGGTCTTGGTGTGTAGCGGTAGCACTTTCGATCCACTTCGGGTACACCGGGATATTGCACTGGCGGACACTGCTGCAGAGTTGGTTTTGATTATGGAAGCTGTATCAAAGGCCGCCCCGTCGGCAATTGTGGGTATCGTTTCGAGTCCTGTCAATGCACTTGTGCCGCTTGCCAGAGAAGTTTTGCAGCGTCGGAGTGTGTTTGACCCACGCAAACTTTTTGGTGTGACAACTCTTGACGTCATTCGCATTAGGACACTTGTAGCGGAGGAGCTCAAAATTAATTCATATGACGTAAATGTGCCGGTCGTAGGGGGCAGGGGTGGAATAACTGCATGCCCACTCGTTGCACAGACAGGTCTGAGAATTCCACATGAACGCATCGTACAGATGAGTGAGCAGCTGCAGGCTTATGGGGCTCCTGTCACCGACGATGCTGACTGCGATGGCGCTTCAGGGAACGAACATGCTCTCTCTGTCGATGTGGCACCTCCAGTGGGGCTTTCGCTGGCGTACGCCGCATTGGAGTGGTCTGTTTCGGTGCTTAAGGCGCTGCGGGGCGATTATGGCATCACGGAGTGTGGATTTGTGGAATCTACGATGAGGAAGGAGACACCGTTCTTTGGTTCTCGTGTGGTACTTGGCCGAGAAGGCGTCGAACAGCTGCTGCCGATAGGCCCTTTAACACCGTATGAGACAGAGTTGGTGGAGACTGCCGTGGCATCAATCGCAGAAGACGTTGAAGCTGGGTTTCGATTTGCCGCTGGTAAAGCAAAGTAGGCGTGGTGACGCCTCCCTAGCGCTGCGTGTGTGAGCCTGCATATGTTTATGGATACCCTAGACCATCACACACACACACACACACACAGAGATACACATACAAACAAACAAACACACATACATCAGGTATCGCATAGGTTGAATAGCTTTTGTGCGAACAAAAGTGAGGCGTGAAGTGGCTTTAGGCTTTGGTGCCAGGGTAATTTTCGTTTTCCTCTCTGCGTACTGACTATTTTTGCATTACTGCGACTCTCATGGTCTGCATCATGCAATTTTTCTTTCTTTTCCCACTGATTGGCATATTAGAAAATAACACACACACTTTAAAACACACGTAAGCACTTCAAAAGTATTTCAAAACAATAATGCACGCAAGTTCTCTTTGTTACAGCAAGGTGGCCGTGCTCGGTGCGGCTGGTGGTATTGGCCAGCCACTTTCGCTTCTCATGAAGAACAGCCCTCTGGTGTCTGCACTCAGCTGCTACGACGTTCGCGGGGCGCCGGGCGTTGCTGCCGACCTCTCGCATATTTGTTCCCCCGCCAAAGTGACGGGGTATGCAAAGGAGGATATCAACAAGGCGCTTGACGGTGCCGAGCTTGTCATTATTCCGGCTGGTGTGCCGCGAAAGCCAGGTATGAGCCGTGACGATCTCTTCAACACGAACGCCTCCATTGTGCGCGACCTCGTGGCATCATGCGCCAAGGTGTGCCCCAAGGCCATCATCGGCATCATTTCGAACCCTGTCAATAGCACGGTTCCCATCGCCGCAGAGACGCTCAAGAAGGCTGGTGTGTTTGATCCCACGCGGCTTTTTGGTGTGACGACACTCGATATTGTGCGCGCCCGGACGTTCGTCGCAGAGGCCGCAGGCAAGAGTCCGTACGACATCAACGTCCCTGTCCTTGGCGGCCACAGTGGTCCCACGATTGTACCATTGCTTTCGCAGGCCGGCGTGCAGCTTTCGGAAAGCCAAGTGAAGGCCATCACCCACCGCGTTCAATACGGCGGTGACGAGGTGGTGCAAGCAAAGGACGGTGCTGGCTCTGCCACGCTGTCGATGGCGTACGCCGGCTCCGAGTGGGCCGTCTCTGTTCTGAAGGCTTTGCGCGGGGACAGCGGTATTGTGGAGTGCACATTCATCCACACCGATTTGATGCCAGGGGTGCAGTACTTCAGCTGCCCGGTGGAGTTGGGCAAGAATGGCGTGGCGAAGGTGCACAAGCCGGTTCTTAACAAGTATGAAGAGGACCTCATGGAGAAGTGCCTTGCAGAGCTTGAGAAAAACATCGCGCGCGGCACAGCTTTTGGCAAGAATTAAGAGATATTGAACTTGAAATATTTCTTATTTCGGTGTTGGGGCTCGTCACTTGGCGCCTTTTTATAATGCAGCAACGAACAGTATGAAGCCAAGGTCGTAGGGTTGCGTAACCTGGCACGAAGGGCAAATGTAGGCTGAGGTCGGAGGGATCGGGAATAAAATGCAAAAAAGAAAACGATTATCTTGAAATCAAATATCATGGGTGTATGGTGGTGCTGGTGGTGCTGGTGGGTGCTGATTGCATCAGGCCACCTCTTAAACTGCAAACGAATTAGTAATTGAAGAAGAGAAAAGAGGGAGCAACGTACGTGAATTTTTTTTTTTGGTTGACTATGTGTTCCGTGATTTTCATGTTTTATTTCGTGTGGTGCGTAACACTACAAAACATCCCGAATGAACTGGTAAACCAGCCACTGTGCGCCAGGTGCTACTCATTCATTGTGCCATTTCCCATTTCCTTTTTCACTGTAGGCGTGCGGAATACACGTGCCACCACGGATTCGCGGGTTGGCGCGATGCAATTNGGGGGGGGGGGAAGCGGCCGGTCTGCGGCGGTTGTCGCGGAATGACATGTCCCGCCTCCAGCACCAGCAGCTACATTTGACTGAGCAAGCAAGGAATATCTCCTCGTTGTGCTCTGCACGCAGCTGCCACTCGCTGCAAGACTACAAAGCGACAATGGATACGCCGAACACCCACATACCAAAAAAAAACACCAACGAACCCTCTGCCGCACTCCAATTTAGATACTTGGATATCGTAACCCTGTATTTCGAAAACGTAGCAAGCTTCCTCGCACTATTCCGCGTGCTTCGAGCGGCGTTGATCGCCCGTTTTGACGCCGTGTTTCGTGTACTTGGCAATAAGTTGCTCTGGCCAGAAGACAAGCACCCTGAACCGCTCAGACGTCGTTTTTTTTTTTTTAAAACCTGGAGTACCGCCTCCTACCTTCCACTATGCCCGCTGTCAATCGTATTGTGAGTAGTTATGCCACACACCATCGTCAAGAAATAGAACATAAAACTACCAGAGATTTGTGTAAAGATAAACCAGAGAAGAAAAGGTCCACTCGTGTGGAGTTGTCAGAATTTTAGCAATAAGTGTCGTCCCTGGAGAAGCACTATGAACACTGGAAAGGAAAATAATTACCACAAGGGAGTGATATGGCCACATTTTGAGTCAATGGCTTCCCAAAGCTCTGGGTCGTCCCCTCATTGGAGGCCTGTGGTCTGTTTTTTTTCTTTGTATACTTATGTCTTGGCTTCTTTTTGCCTACAAGCTTGTTTGCTTGTGTATATTTCTATATGTTTTTGTCTTTGTTTCTCCCTTCTGTTTGTTTTTGCTGTGCTTTCTTTTTCGTTTTCGACTTTGCCTGCATTCTGCGTTCTTGTTCCGTCCGTGTATTCGTGTGGTAGGATCATTATCTATTGTTCTGCATTGTGAAGACCCCCGACATGCGTCATCTTGCCATATTTACGGTGACTTTTCTCCTCGCCGTTGTTATGCCGGTGCTGCCGCTTCTCTCGAGCGCAAAGATTACCGTGCATCTCGTGCCACACACGCACGATGACATGGGTTGGCTCAAGACGGTGGAGCAGTACCAATACGGGATGAATAACACTATTCAGATGGCGAATGTCAACGCGATCATCTCCAGTGTGGTTGGTGGATTATTGGTGAACCCCGAGAGAAAATTTACGTACGCTGAGATTGGCTTCTTCTCTCGGTGGTGGGCGGAGCAGACGAAGCAGACGCGTGAGATTGTGCGTGGCCTCGTTGCGGAGGGCCGGCTACAGTTTGCAAATGGAGGGTGGAGCATGCACGACGAGGCCGCGACGCACTTTACCGATATGATCGATCAGACGACCATTGGCCACCGGTGGCTGAAGCGCGAGCTGAACATTGTGCCGCGCGTAGGGTGGCAGGTGGACCCCTTCGGTCACAGCGCCACACAAGGGGCGATGCTGACAGCGCGCGCGGGGCTCATCAGCACGTTCTTCTCCCGCGTGGACTATCAGGAGGATGATTACCGCGGGAGTACAGGGCGGCGGCAGTTCTGGTGGCAGGCGAGTCCGTCGATGCCGGAGCTGCGTACGTTTGCTGAAATCAATCTGCACCAGACGTACTGCCCGCCGCCGCACTTCTCGTGGGACATCCTCGGCTACTGGCCCAAGGCCCAGTTAGATAGCGAGACGTCTGAAATCGTCGACGACATTACCTCTGAGCGGTACAATGTTCCTCTTGTGCTTGAGCGCTTCAAGGCAGAGCTGCAGAGCAACATGAATGTGACGCATGGGGAGCATGTCATGTGGACGATGGGCTGCGACTTTCACTACCTCTCGAGCGATCTGTGGTATAGCAACATGGACAAGCTGATCAAGATTGTCACGGCTGATGGGGAGTTTTCCATACGCTACTCCAGCCCATATGAGTACACGCTGGCAAAGCTGGAGGAGGAACGACAGGGACTTGTATATGACAAGAAGAAGGGTGACTTCTTCCCGTACGCCAGCGCCCCTCACCAGTTTTGGACGGGCTATTACACCTCGCGCCCCACCCTGAAGCGTCTCGTGAGGCATCTGAGCAGCTACTGGACCGCCGCGAGACAGGTGGAGTTCCTCGCGGGCGTGCCCTCCGGGGAGGTACCGATGTTGAGTGATGCGCTCGCTATTGCGCAGCACCACGACGCCATTACTGGCACCGCGAAACAACACGTAGCATTCGACTACGTGAAACGCCTCACGGCGGGCTACAAAAATGATTTTGCTAGTCGACTCCGCGTTGCGCTTTCACTGGAACCCTTTGGGCTTCGCGATGCGCAACACTGCCTCCTGTCAAACGTGTCGGTGTGCCCCGCAACGGCTTCCGCTCTCGCACGCGACGGCGCGACGCTCATAGTGACAGTGTGGAACCCAAGTGCCCATCGTGTTGCGAATGCACTGGTGCGGATTCCCGTGCCTCGGGATGATGTGACTGTGACGGGTGCTGGCATCAAGCGCTACTCTGTTTTCGAGTCATCACTCCAAGTGGGCGATTACACAGACGAGAATCCGGGGGGGCTCCCGTACACACTCGCAGTGGAACTCCTGCTGGACCGACTTGCTGTTCTGACACTCTCCACACCCGTCTCCCATGCATACGCGCAGCGGCGTCGCACTTCTCGTTTTATGGCCAAGACGCTGGATCTGGAGTCGGTGGCGAAGGTATCTAACGACGCTCTCGAACTCCACTTTGGCACTAATGGCCTCTTGGAGACCGTCATCGTGCGTGCGACGGGTCAGAAGGTGATGGTAGTTCAGGACTGGTGTTACTTTCGGAGTAACGAGGGTGATAACGAGAGCTTCATATCGGGTGGCGCGTACATCATGCGTCCGGTGACCGACTCGTCGTGCGAGCCTATCACGACACAGCCGGTGAGACTCTCCCTCGTCGACGGGGCCCTTGGTGTGATTGAGCAGCGCTTTGGGAACGATCTGGTGCAGCGGGTGATGCTCCGCGGGGATGTGGTTGATGTGGAGTTCACTTCTTTGGGCATCCCAATTGAAGATGGCTTTGGTCGTGAACTTGTGGCCCGCTTCCGCACTTCTGTTAACAACAGTGGCGACTTCTTCACCGACAGCAACGGTCGCGAGATGATGCGGCGGCGCGTGGATTACCGCAGCGACTACCCCTTCACGCAAACGGAGCCGGTGGCAGGCAATTACTACCCAGTGGCCACGTTAATGTTCATCAACGACACACAGACGCAGTTCAGTGTTTTCCCAGATGCACCCATGGGTGGGACAAGTATCCACAACGGTGAGGTGCTGCTGACGACGCACCGGCGCTTGCTCAAGGACGACGATAAGGGCGTAGGTGAAGCTCTAAATGAAACGGCCTCCGTCACGAGCTACGCGGGTTGTGTCCCATCGAACATCAGCGCGTGCGGCCACCACTACGGCGAGCATCTGCGCGTGCGCGGCACGCTGTCATTCGCCGTGACGGGCAGCGCGCCAACGGCGATGCGGCGCGTGCGGGAGCAGCAGGACGAGAAATACTACACCCCACTTGTGGTTTTCTCCTCATCGGCTGCAAAAGCAAGCTATGACTTCTCTTTGGGGGCCTCTCTTCCGCCGAGCCTGCAACTCCTCACGCTGCAGCTGCTCGATGAGCGAACACTTCTTCTGCGTATTGGGCATCGCTACGCTGTTGACGAGGACCCTGAGCGCTCGCTTCCTGTCAAGGTGAACGTGACGGCACTTCTCGCTGACGTGCCGCGGCACACCGTCAGGAGCGTCGATGAGATGTCGCTCATGGCATCTGAAGTGGTGGAGCCTGGGGTACACACCGTGACGGTGAAGCCGATGGATATTCGCACCTTCATCTGCCACCTACAATTGCGTTAAGTGGAGAGTGTTTCTCGAAGACCCTGGATGGGGTCAGTCGTTCTCGTACAGGCGAGTTGGTTTTTAGTGTGCCAGCAAGTTTCTTTTTTTTTTTTTCATTCGGTTTCTGGAATATTGTGAGCTAGAATGAATCGTGTCTCTTGGAGCCGTTTGTGCCACTTGTCCGAGTATGCAGTTAGCTGTTCTTGTCGTTTTTTTGCTTGTCGTGAGCGCTGCGCCTATCCCCACCGGTCTTTGTGTTTGCTGTTCGTTTTTTTTTTTTTACCTTGTTGCTGTTCTTTGTGCGGCTTTCCAAAGTGGGTCTGTGCGCTGTGGCTCGGCGGAATGAGGGATGGCGCTGCTTCAGCTGCAGAGGACGGCGGAAACGACAAGAAGAAACGCGAGAAGAAGGGCTTCAAGGTCGACCGCTACGAGAATTACCAACGCAAGCGTCTCAATAAGATCACAGGAAAGGATGCACGGAAAGACAACAGCAGCGGCAGCAACAACGGTGGCAAGCGTGTGAGAGCGATCACCTTCGACGAAGCAGCTCGTCGCGATTATCTCCTCACGATGCATAAACGCAAGAACGAACGACGGGTGAAGGCCTTTGTTGACGCAAAGCACAAGCTCAGGCGTGACAACGCAAAGACACGCCGTGCCCAACGTGAGGAGGCTCGACAGGCGTACAACCGCTTCGCTGCCGTCCCAATCTTGCCCAACTTCACCTACCAGTTGCCACGCGACGACGGCGAGGAGGAGGAGGAAGAGGAGGAAGGGGAGGTTGAAGACCAAGCCGAGAGGGGGGAGGGCGAAATGATGCCGGACAGCGCCGACAAAAGGAAACGTCGGCTGCCTGCTGCGGAAAAGACGGTGCATGTCATGCCGAGTGCCATGCGGGGGGAAAGCGATGCGACGCCAGTGCCCCAAAGCAGCGGCCGCCTCGACGACGATTACGTCACGGTGGAGGTGAAGCCACTCTTTGGCAAGCCGGCGGTGGCTGATGCCTCTGCTGCTGCGCCTCTCCTCCCGGCCAATGACTTCTCTGATCTCCCCGCTGTGGTAGAACAGGAGTTGCGACGCCTCAAAAAGGAGACAAAGGGTCCCACCAGGACGAAGCCGCGAATTCAGATGCTGAAGGAGCTTGAGAAGATCCGAAAAATCAAGAAGCACTCCCGAAAGGGGCACGGCAAAAAGACAGCCAAGGGAAAGAAGAGACACCGCTGAAGATCTCAGTGTCTCTCCATCTTTACGATTAAAAAGAAAATGACGGAATGGGGCGTGCGCTTTGTTGTGGGCTCATTGTGTGGTTCTGATTGTAACTCACGCTGCGTCGAGGTTGCTGCATTTTTTCTGTTTTTTTTTTTTTGCTTGTTTGGCATGAGGTGCTTGAAGTGCTAAGGAGTGTAAGGAGGGGGGATAGCATGCTGCCACTCCTGCGGCAACGGCGTGGCGCCGCGCTGCGTGGCTCTGGTAGTCTGATGCTCTCGGCGCAGCAACACTCCCGTCGCGCGGCTTCGCTGACCGCTGCCGCGGTGCCTGATGTGGTTGTGTGCCGTCGCCTTCGAGATTGTCAGCAGCGCGCGCAAATTCTGATGCGGAATGGCTTCGATGCTTTGAGTGCCACATCCGAGCAGCAGCGGGAGACAATAGCAGTGACATCATCTAGTTGCTGTGGGGCAAGAACGCTATTGGAGCTACACGAAATGGCGAAGCGCTTTGTGCATTTACTCCACACTACTCTCTTCCTACCGCGTGATGTAGTGCACAGGGTGGAAGATTTTCCAATGTTTCTCCTACACTGCTTCCGGCGTCATGACAGCGCGGCGCTTGTGGACGTTTCCATGGGCGAGGAGGCAATCGTTGACGGCTTCATTGACTGGATGGACACGGCGCTCCCCACCGCCACGCTGTCAAATGGAGAGGAAGTCGTATCTTTCGTGGAGCTTATGAGACTCGTGCAGTCCTTTGTGCGTTATCACCGCGGTGTGCGGTGGGGTGGCGGGGCGACAAAAGCCGAATGGTACCGCGGCGGCTATTTGCTGCACCCGTGGCACGGCACGTACTGCCCCTCCTCCCGCGCGGAGCAAATGCCGTACGTACACCTGCTGCAATGGTTGCTCCGCATGAAAATGCCACGGCCGGAAGTCACACCGGGGGCTGACGACGACGACGTCGCTACTGCGGCTGCTGCTATTGGTAGTGCTGACATTGGTGGTGGTGGTGGTGGTGGGTCATCGCCGCGTGATGACGCAATGCGGGCGTGGCGGGCGACGGAGGCGTTCTCCCCACCTGCGTGGCGGTGTGATGGGCTGGCAAAGGACGCCGCCAGCTTTTCGGCACTCGACTGCGGTTGCCACAGCGGTTACATGACGGATTTACTGCTAAAGGCCGGCGCGCAACAGGTGGTCGGTGTCGACGTCACGTCGGAGGCCTTAGGCAGCGCAGAGGCGACTCTCCGCGAACACTTACGGGAGCGACGCAGCACTT
The DNA here is from genome assembly GCF_000691245.1 of Trypanosoma grayi. Taxonomy (NCBI): domain Eukaryota; phylum Euglenozoa; class Kinetoplastea; order Trypanosomatida; family Trypanosomatidae; genus Trypanosoma; species Trypanosoma grayi. The sequence goes on from NW_008826089.1 coordinate 10,823, forward strand.
CACTCTCAAGAAAAACATTACAATTTGTGCGCTGCAACTTGCTGCCCGAGTGGGAGGCTGTAACACAGCGTGAAGAGTGCCCGCCGACGAACGGAGGTGTTCTGGCTGCAGCAGCGGCGCAGCGGCGGCGTGCGGGACGACGTCATCAACTTGCCGCCAACCCAATTGAGAGTGAATCGTCAGATAAGGGGGTTGGTCCGTTTGACCTGCTCGTTTTTCATCCGCCTCTCCGGCCTTTGTTTCCGTCGTGGCCGCTTTTGCAAGACACATCATGTTGTATTGATCAATTCGCACTTGATGGTGGTGACAATCACCCGCACTCCTCCTTGCCGATGTTGCGCGAGTTGCTTCAGAGGTTATTGCACTCCTCGAGCAATGGCGGCAATGGTTTCACAGAGCGGCAGCAGCAGCGACGAATGTTCCCGCTACTGAAAGACGGCGGCTACATTGCTTTTATTCTTCCACGCTCATTTGACATTACTTCTATCCTGAAGGAAACGTCATCTTTATTCACTCCGTTCAATAAAAGTGGCAGCTCTGTTTCTGTTATGCCTCTCAGTGATGTCGTCACTTCCACATTGGAGGGAGCATATGAATTGGTGCTGCGGCGTCGCCACTCGCTTGCTGGGTTGCTGGACAGCAACGAAACGACGCACCGCCGCAATGTCGCGTACATGCGCGCGTTTGCTCACCCGCAGTTCCGCAAGCGTATCGAGCAGGAACTTGACGCTTTTTACCGAACGTACCAGACAGTAGACCTCCTCGTGTTCCGAAAGAGGGAACATGCCGGCTTCACGAGGAATATCAATAGCTGCGATAGCGAGGGCACTGAGGGCAGCAACAAAAGCGTGGTGACGCCACCGTCGCTGGACTACGAGGAGAGTTTCGAGTACGCGGAGTACATCCCGGCGTTCGGGCCGTCGCCGTCGCACCATTGGACAGAGCTGACCCCGTCGTACTCATACTTGGAGGACGACTTTTTTGGCAGGAATGGGGCAATAGCTCCAACGGCATCACATAAACGGAACTTCTTGGCTGTCGGCCATACTACGCCTTTCAGTAGACAGAAGTCACGACAAGAAGAGCAAGAACGGGAATATGGTGAATGGGGCCAGGCGAACTTACATGCCGTGGAGCGAAACATTGTCAATTATCGCAGTATGTTTGCAGCGGAGTTGAAACAGAAGCGTGGTGGCCGGATGCGCAAGATGGCACTTCAGCCTTTGGAGAAACAGGAGTGGTACATTGATGAAAAGCTTGTCAAGTCTGAGGCAGCAAAAGTTGACCTGCTGAACGAATTATCGCGATTTGATATGCAGGACTGGGATTGATATTACTTTTGGAGCGGAGGTAAGACGAAAACTGCCTTGTATCTTTCGGTCGTCACCTTTTAGTTGCACCCATCATTTGCCTCTTCTGTTTGTAATGAGTGGCCTCTGTTTCGATTTCTCTTTGTATGCAGCACCAGATAACACATTTGCAGGCGTACACTGTCTCTCCTCAATTCAACTGATGCTGAATGAGGAGAACTTGGGGCCCACGCTGTTTATGTTGCTGCAGCGCCTCCACGAGTCGGTTGTTGATATCTTTAGGGACAACGCAAATCATGTTTGTGAGCCATCGTCGCAGGCTCCAATTCTACTCCTGGATGCAGCTTGCACCTACAAGACCATCTTAGCAGGGGCCGAAAGAATGAACAGTAAAACCGAAGATTCTGAAGCTGTTCACCTGGCGCTTCGTTTAGGCTTACTTTTTCTATCCGCATCGTACGACGATAATATTGGTGCGGCAGGAGTAGGGTCGGTAGAACCATCACCATTATCATCGCCATCAGAAGCCGACACGTACCTTTCAATAAATAGATGTATCATTGACGGTCTTGAGCGCGTGGCCGGTCTACTGTCGCCTGGAAACCCAACAGAGACGCAGTTACGGGGGGAGCTCGCCAGGGTTGTGCGTTCGCTGGCGTGTTCAGCTGCGCACGAACAATTACAATTGGATTTGACTTCCCCGAGGCATCCACACCCTACTCATGGGGTAGATGCGACGGCATCCTTTTCGCAGCGTCAGCGTGCCTTGATAGAGAGTCGACTCCAGTGCGCTCGGTTGCTCGTGGAACGAGGGCTGAATTGCTGCAGCGATGCAGAGTATCTTCTTTCCTCTACTCCCCAGGATGGTAGCACGCTACAAAGGTTTCTTCTTCAGACGGTTCAGGAGGAGTTCACAACAATGCGACGCTTAGCGAGCGGTGCACTTGCTGCCTTTTGCGATTCATCAGACAGCCCTGCGACGTCTCTTGCTGCTGCAGAAGACATTAGTGGTGCTACGAGCTCCTTCCACTTTTACGCACCCTTGGCATTGTGTTGTGGCGGGTCCGCTGCGCGCCACGGGCGGAGTTCGTCGACGGCGTCCGCGTCGGCGTTGTCAACGGGATGCATAACGCCGCGCTCGCGCCATGCCGGAGACGACGGCGGTTGGC
>NW_008826090.1:0-13278 GCF_000691245.1 Trypanosoma grayi
AGGTGATCTTCCCATGGCGCGGTGGCCGGTCGCCCTCCGCCACCTCCACGTAGGCTGTGAACAGCACGTGCGAGCGGCTGCTGTCGGCGTTCAGCAGGTGCCCGGCCCGCTTGCGCCGCTGCTGGCCCTCCTGCAGCACCAGCTGCAAGTCGTCGGCGTTGAGGCACTCTACAACCATCAAGTCCTCTACAAAGAAACTGTTGGCGTCCCGAGACCAGCGGCATTTAAGCCCCTCGTTGCCGCTCAGCAGGTCGTTGATGTGCTCGTTGAATAGCTCCACGTAAGACGCCCGCAGTGTGATAGTCCTCGAGTCGTTGCCGTCTGCAGACATGAGCCGATCCCGCACTGCTGCTATGTACCGCGCAGCAGCAAACTGAATGCCGTCCTCTGCCCCAACGTCAGTCTCCAGATCTGTGCGGCCGCTCATGGTGTACGTCTTGCCACTGCCTGTTTGCCCAAAGCACATTACAGTGGCGGCTCTCCCTTCAAACACCGCTTCACACATCTCTGCGATGCCAACTACACCAAAGACTTCCTCTTGACTTGNCATTACAGTGGCGGCTCTCCCTTCAAACACCGCTTCACACATCTCTGCGATGCCAACTACACCAAAGACTTCCTCTTGACTTGTCTCTGGCCCCAGACAGTAGTCCATGTCAAACGTCTGCAGCTGGCTTTGGGTGGAGCGGTTGATGCGTGTGACAAGCTGCACTTTTGTCGCGTCCGGCAGTACCGTGATGCTCGACTCCTCACCGCGCTCCTTCTCCGCTGGAAGGAGCGGCCGCACGCGCAGGGCAACACTCACCTGCTCCATGCTCCTTCCCCAGACGCCGGGCCACACCGTTTCTGCAATGCGTGATACGCTTGTGAAGGGGCAAGGAGAGAAGGCGCTGCGACCCTTACAAACAGGAATGAAAATAAGAAAGTCAAGAGGGAAAATATGTCAAGAGCAGCCCGGCCCATGTGTACAGAGATATCTGAATACCCCATGAGTTGGTAACCCAGCCACAGTCGAACACTTTCTTATGGTTTTTTTGTTTTTGTTTTCGTTGCAAACAGCAGCACGTAGCTGCTAGCCCTCACGCCACGACGGGCGCGCTGATAAAACTACGTCTCCCCTGCTCCAGGCGGAGGGGAGCTGCTGTTGTTCGCATACCCGTCGCCCCCCCCCCTCCCCTCTCCCATCGTACGCCATGGCGGGTATCAACGGCAGCAGAGGAACCATGGAATATAGCAGGCGCCGTGCGTGGCCGTCGTCGCGCCGCTCTCCACCTCCCGCCCTCTCCCCAATCACCACCACAGTTGTAGGACCCAGTGTCGCCACGCAAAGCCACCAACGCTCTCACGCGTGGCAGTCGCACTCACAGCGTAGAAAGCAGCGCCGCAATGGTGTGCCACAACAGCGCTCTCCCACCCCCAACCCAGTGGTATTGGCGCAGCGCATCGCGTACGCCCAGCGCAGTTGCGCAACCAGATGTGCGGTCGGAGTTCACCCCGGAGGTATTCGCAGCCCCCCCCCCCGCCACACGCCACAACAATAGCAGCAACAAAAGCACAAGTGTGGGCACCACAAACCCTCCGGAGAGCCGCCACACGCCGTCCAGTCTCTCATTATCACCTATGTGGGCTTGTAGGCATCAGACTCCGTGGCAAAATAGCAAGCGCAGCCTTCTCAGTGTGCGTGTCGGCAGGAACAGAAACGCTTTGTGTGAGCGCGCAAAGGGTCTGTGCGCATCCTTTCCTTCGCTGCCGGGTTGAGGGCCCACTCCAGCGCAAACAGGAAACAAAAACAACGAGAGGTGAAGCAGAAGAAATGTGTCTCTCGCTCTCAAGATTACGTCGCCCCACTCGACGACAAGACGCCCCACCTCACTCTGCGTCAGTATTGGCCCTTTCGTCCTCTCTCTCTCTCCATCTCTCTCTCTCCATCTCTCTCTCTCCATCTCTCTCTCTCCATCTCTCTCACTCTGTCTCTCTGTCTCGCGCGCTCATGCAATCTCACCCACTCACTCATCCCGCATCCGCATAGAGCTGCGACGCAGAAAAAAAAAAAGAAACGCTTCTCTACATGTCAGGCGCCAGGCGCGGTCGTCCCGCCACCCGCGCGCCCCTCACGCCGGCTGCGGGGAGGTGCCGGCACCCAACGATTTCTCCAGGACAAAGATGCGTCGCAGAATCTGCCGCTGTCGCTGCGCCAGGTCGGCCTCGAGGCCTCCGTAGGTGTCCTCCACCGCCTTCTTGGCGCCCTCGTTCTCGATGAGAATCTGCATCTCCCTCTCAGTTTGCTCCGTCTTTCGCCAGAGCTCCTCTTTGGCCACAGCCTCGTTGTATTCGTTTATCATAGCCTCCAACTCCTCCGTGCGTTGCGCACGCACCTCCTTCAGTGTTGTGGGCACCGCGTCCTGTGGTGTCTTTTCCACCGCAACAGCAACACGCAGCGGTGGGGCGGGCATGGGCGCCTCAATGAAAAACTCAAACCCCTTTGGAGCTGTGGTATCTTGCGGGTGGTTGGCAACATGCGCATACAGCGCCGCATGCTGAATGATGCCGCGAAGAAGATAGGTGCAAAGTGGCCCAACGTCCTCCTTCGACAAATAGATATTTTCGCGAGGCAGTGCAGCAACATTTTCCGCCTCTTCCGCCGCTGCCTTCTCCGCCACCCGAGCGCCCTTCTTGGTCGCCGACCTCGGTGGTGGCTGTGACTCGGGCGCGCCCTCATCGGCGGGTGGCGCCTGTCTCCACTTCCACTCCTCCTCTATTTCCGCCGCAACGAAGTCCGACAGTTCGCGCCGCATCTCCTCCGTGCTGCAGCCGCCCTCCACCAGGCGCTGAAAGTGCGCTATCCACTTGATCACATGGACGGTCTTGCAAGGTCCGTATTTTTGGCGTGCGCAGAAACGAAGAAGGTCGAGCCGCGAGTCGACAGCGATCTGTTGCTTGAGGTCCGCCAGGTAGCCCTCGGCACCGAATGCCATGGCTACCAGTGTAACGAGCGACGCTTCATCGTTTTCAGCAACCAGCTGGAGAAGCTGCTCAATGAACTTCTCATCCTGAAACGAGGGCGACTGGCCCGGTACATTCGTGGTCAAGCTCTCTGGCCTGCCTCGCGGTGGCATCCCTCTTAGTTGACACCACGGAGAAGTATAAACGAAGAAACATGGCGGAGAGAAAGCAGCTGGTACGAACCCGTCCACTCTCGCAGAATCCCTGCGGGAAGGCAATCCCCACAAACAGGCATCACGTCACAAGCACCATGGTAACGTTACAAAACTGTGCAGCAAACTGAGAAGCAAGTCCAGGTGTCCTTTAAAAGAGAACAAAAAAAAAAAGATATGCGGTCGACGCATTCTGGCATGGCATTACACGTTTGCGCAGCAGCGCAGCCCCGCCGCAATGCAAAGATTCGCGCCCGACCTTTTTTTTTGTCCACCTTCTCTCTTCACCCTGTATAGCAAAGCACTGCTCTCTACTGTTTTGGTTGCATCTAAGGACGAAAAAAAAAAAACGNCGTGCTCTAAGAAACCCGTGAATCCTCTAGTGCGGACTTCATCCGCCGTGCGTCCGATAGTTTTTCAAAGCCAAAGACAATTTGCGAAGGCCTCGTCGAAGTCCGCACTATCGCCCAGTGTGCGCCGGCGTCCTGCGCATCCCCACTCACGACACGGACGTCCTTTATGGAGAGGAGCGGGACACGCATCTTCTGAAAATCGCCGTTAGGTGTTTGCTGATACCATCTCAGTGCGTCGTGATGCGGGTCTGCATCCACAACGGAGTGCAGGTCAGTCTTGAATGTTCCAATCAGCGACCACGATGGCTGAAAGCACCTGCGCCGTGGGGCCTTCTCAAAACTCGCCGACGCGCCCTCAAAAAGATCCTCACTCACTGGGATCGCCGCGAGGCCCTTGAACATCGTTGGGCAGCTCCCACTGGCACTAGCCTCACCCATGGCTGGCCGCTTCTCTGTGCGATGCCGCTTCAACTCCACTGAAGAGGAATTCGACGACTCAGAGAGAGAGCGCTTGCGTGGCCCGTGGGATTGAGCGGCCGCTGCGCGCCGTGGCGGCTCAGCGCGCACGGCCTCAGCCACACGAGCCGGCCGACGCAGCAGAACGGTGGATCCCACGGCGGCGTCCTCTGCCTCACGCAACACCCCGTGCAGTGCCGGTGAGAGAGAGGAAGGGCGCAAGACCGGCACTGCCTTCATCCGTGGAACCATTCTCTTGAAGTTCTCTCCTTCCCACACACACTCTATATCTATATATATGCTCACCACCTTGACCAGAGATGAAGGGAGAAAGCGCAACTGACGCCAGCAGCGCCCCAATACCGCCGCGAGGCCTGCACGGCACCCGGCTAAAGCAAAGGCGCAGGGGTATGTGTTCACGTTGGGGTCCAAGGGAATAGAATGTGCGGACGAAATGCACTCAGCCTTCTATTTCCCACAACTCCCCCCAGCCCGCCAAACGAAGTTATACCAAGGCAGAAGGAATGCCATAGAAGAGCAGATCATTCATCCCCCCATTCCAAGTAAACGTGAAACGAGCCCGAAAAACCCACAAAAAAAACTGCTGCTCAGCTCCGCACGCAGATGGCACCACGCGAGTGCGCGTGACGCTGAGGCTCTGCGAAGGAGCCGGTCGCATACACACCCACCAATCATACGCCACACCACGCGGCTGCCGGTGTGTCATATCGGTGCTTTCCTGCAGCGTATTTTATCCCCTGAGAAAAGTTTTCTTAGACCCGTTTGCCATTGGAAGACAATGGCCCCTTCAAAGGGACAAGATTTTGTTTGCAAAGGAATTTATAAACCCACATCATCGGAAGGCAAAGGGAAAAACTAGCAGCAAGGTACACGCATGGGAACAAATGTCACCTCCGTAGTACGGCTGTGCCTCTCATTCACCATTGTGCGGAGTATTGTTGGCCCCCACCTCTCGTTTCGCTGCCGCTCCTGCAGACATGGTCATATTTCCTTCATTGACGAACGGTGCCCCGAGTTCGGGGACATTGGGTGAGCGGCTGTAGAAAAGGGTGCTGTGCATTGCCACGCGGCTGCCTGGGTCCATAATACTCCTCCCGCCCAGGTAGAACTGAGATATGTCACGCGGACCACTGCTGGGTGTGACATCATGCTGCAAGCCTTCTAGAGGAGACCCCACACCAGCCTAGAGAGCGCTGAGACCCATATATGTGGGGAATTCATCGCCTTTCGCTGCTGTACGAGAGTCCCATGGGACTTCAGCAGCTCGGAGTCATCCGGGCCCACGCCCAACACTGCGCACCAGTCAGGCTTCAGAAGATCCTTGATCGACGCCCTCGCCCAAGCGCATCCACCCCTCTCCATTGAAAACAGGAAAATGGTCTGGCCTTGACTGAACCAATAGCGTCTAAGCTATAAAGGCAAACCGACTTCTTTTCGAACATGAAGAAGTCTCCTGTCCCCGAGCCGCACAGCAGTTGAAGGCTTCGGACGTAAGTATTATCCGCGCTTTCATTTTGAGAATCCCGCTCTGTCTGCACCCCCTTTAGCCGCAACGGTCACCTTGCCATGGAAGAGGGAGGAAGATCACGGCAGAGCCCTGTGGTGTCTTCCTGCGGCTCGCAGGATTTACACACAGACTCCATATTGCAATCCCACCTGTTCTTGTTTCTGTCAATTGTGTCTCGCAGGCGAGCACAGGCAGACAGACACAGAGGAAACGCCTTTGTCGATTCATAGCCGATGATCCGTCACATGCATTCACTTCTCCAACCTCATTGGTGCTTCACTCTGCGTGCGTAAGTGAAGATGCTCTATGCGCTTCCTATCTCACCCCTACCGGGTGCGTCGAGAGAGAACGCCTCTTCCTGCGTCACGGCGGCACATGTGAAAAAAAGGGGCATTAGGGGGGAATCGCGTACCAACAGACACGCACACATCAAATGTTGTGTAGGAGTGGCATTCAGAGACAAAAGTGATGGAAAGAAGAGGAAAGTGGGCGATGACTCTATAAACGGCCCCGCGGTGCCACCACGCGCCTTGTTCTCACTCTCTCTCTCTCTCTCTCTCTCTCCCTCTNTATCAGTTTTGTTCTTCATTCGCACCCCCTCGCTGCTACGCGGCAGGGGCATAGCTGGTGAGGAACTCTGCCTCCTCCACCGGTTGCGGTGCCGGCCCTTTATGCGCCATGCAGAACTGCTCCATTTCGTGCAACAGCTGCCTGAACACACCGTCGGCTTCCGCTTCCGCTTCTGCTACTGCTGATACCTCACTCTCGCCACCTTTGGCCTCTGCGTCCAGCAGCCACGCGGCGAAGCTCGACTCCTCCGCGACGACCCCCGGATCGAGGAGCGGGGGCTGGCTCCCACGCTGCAGCCGCACCACAAGCCCGCGGCACGGCGTGCAGTACATGACCTGCGCCACAGCCCTCCACGGGATCGTGCAGTCAACAGTAACGCGCCGCTTCCCTCGCACAGCACCCTCCATCGCCCACTTCAAGTGTGTGTGTGTAAAACTCAGCGTGTGGGGCCGCGATGCGGCGCTGTTGTTGCCTACTCGCTTGGCCCTGCCGGTCGAACGCCGCGGCTGCGTGGGCGTGGGCGAAGCGGGCGGCACGACAAAACTCAGTGCACCGACGCGCACCGCAGAGAACACAACAGCAGAGGGGGGCGGCGCCGATGCGGCACTCCTCGCTCGCAGCACCACTTCTGCCGCGATGGTACCGCTGCGCCTCGTCGATGAGTCCATGTCGTGTGGGGCGCTGGCGGCTTCGTCATCCTTCTCGTCTTTGTCTTCGCTGCTGTTGCGTCGCAGCACCTCGCGCGCGGCGGGCGTTTGCGGCGACTCCCCCCGCAGTGGAAGTCCTTCCTGCTGCTGCTGCTGCTGCTGCCGGTGGTGCTCTTGGTGCGCTTCGTCCCAGCGCTTCATCACCGTTGGCGGAGGCGAGACAACCGCCGCGGACGTATGACTCGCAGACGCTGGCGACACCGCACGCGGCTGCTCCTGCTGCAGCGAGCGACTCGCCGTCTGCAGGAGCGCCAGTGTCAGCCGCTTCTCCTCCGCCTCGGCGAACTCCACGTGAGGGAACACCGGGGGCACTGCCTCGAACCCGAACTCTTCACCGCTGCTGCCGTGGTGGTTGCCGCCGTCGTCGTCGTCGTTGAGGGCGACGCGCCACGTTACGATCTCCGGCGCGTCTGCCACAGCTTCCGCTGGCATCGACGCATTGGTCGGGATGTCACGCATCCCGCCGAGCACCACCGCATCGCCGTGGCGCAGCGGCGTGGCGACGCCCTCGCCAACACGTACACCGTTGACGAACGTTCCGTTGCTACTGCCCACGTCGACGACGCACAGTTCCAGCCGCGCCTGCTGCTGCTGCTGCTGCACCTCCTCGCGGGCGCGCTTGCGGCCGTTGCCCCGCCTCTTCTTCGTGGCCGTATTTTCTACTGCCGCCCCGTCGTCATTTGTTGCTGCTGGGCGCACGAGCAGCTGGCAGTGCCGCTGCGACGCAAACAGCAGATTCATGTCGAGCACGACGTCGTTGTCGGGGGCGCGGCCGACCGTAATGCGAGTGCCGTCCGTCGGCACGCGCAGCTCAATGCAACGCGGCAGCGTCACGGGCCCTCGCGTGAGCACCAACTCGGCGCGGAGACACTCCGTCATGCGAAGCCGCGCCGCCACGGGCTGGAAGGACGTAAACAGACCTCTAACTAACGCTCGGTAGGGGAGGGGGGAATAAGGACCGAAAGAGCACCCATTACCCCAGCAACAGGGAAGGCAGAGCAAGCGGCGCCACCAGCGCCAACAGCAACTGCACAAAAAAACCCGGTGTGGTAGACGGAGAGGAGGGATTCTTTCTTTTTTCTTCTTCTTCTTCTTCGAAAAATGAAGGCTGAGCGTTACATTGCAGTTCAGCTCCCACACACACACACTCTCTCTCTCTGTGTGCATATGTGTGCCGGTGCATGAATGGATACAAATCCATACCTGCATCTACTTCATTCACTCACTCACACCACTCGCGCCTCCGGCGAATTACATGTTCATAGACGTGGCGCCCCCACCGCGCTGCATCGGCGCGTACTTTGTGAAGCAGTGGTTGCGCGAGAACTGCCCATTGTACTGTGCTTTCTCGCATTCCTTACCGTACTCCATCGCGGTGGTGGCGTAGAGCGGGTGGTGCCCCGCCCCGCCATGCACCAGCGTGCGGCTGCGGCGCGTGCCGGTGCGCAGCGCGCTTGCTGTTGCTGCTGCCTCCTCCTCCAGCACGTTGCACTTCGGCCGGTCGAGCGAGAAGCTGCGGATGCAGCGCAACTCGAAGTCGGCGTCGCGCGGCGTCGTACAGGAGATGCCGACGTAATATGCCGCGAGCTCGTCCGTCGCAATGCCACCGTCGTGCTGGGCCTCCTCGAAGTCGACGAGGAACTCGTCGATCAGAGCATGCGGGTCACGCTGCGTCAGGGCGAGCGGGTGCCGCATCACGTCGTACTGCTGCAGCAACGCGTCGAACGGGATGAAGCCGCACGCCGCGGGGTCGGCTTTCTTCAGCACGAGCCGCACGACGTGCTGCCGCCGCGGCGACAGCGTTGGGAGGAACGCCCGCACGAACGCCGCGGTGTCAAATGGATTGTTGTCGTTAGCCTCATTGCCATCGCCCTTGCTGCTACCACCCCCACTGTTGTTGCTGTTGCTGCTTCCACCTTTGCTCGGCGCGAAGGTCGCGACGAGTGCGGCGAAGTTGGCGTCGTCGAGGTACAGTCGGATGCGGCGCAGCGCCTCACGCACGCCGGTGACGGTGCGCTCCGCCTCGGGCAGTTGGCGCACGGCGCGCACGACGAGCCACACCTTCTTCCTGCCGAGCCGCTCCACCGCCTTCGCTACCAGGGCCTCCATGCACTCTACACGCTTCGGCAGTCACGAGCACACACACACACACAGAGCGAGAGCAGCGGCCGTGTGTGAGAGAGAGGGGGGAGGCACGAGAGAAGGTTTGGGGATGAGATGTGGGCAAGGAAAGAGGATCACAAATAAAAGAAAAGACAGCAGGGCGTCCATGTGAAGGTTATCCATAGTGTTTGGTTCACTTAAGGCGGTGTGGTGTATCTTTTCTTTTTTTTTTTCGTTTTTTTTCCACTCGTTACACTCGCTCATTCTCTCAATGTCTTCGTTCTGCCCACCCACCCCATCCTCCTCCGCCCTCTGGAGTGTGCGTGCAGGCCCGTCAGCTCTCCTTCCGCCCCACGTCGAGCGTCGGCAGGAAAGATAACTGCAGGACCACCAGCGCCGCGATGTAAAGGCCGTGGCCCAACAGTGGGGTGCCGCTAACCGCGCCGATGGCCGTCGCCACAATGCGCACCGCCGCGACAGCCATCCATGCACGTTTGCTGCTGTGGCCGCCGACGGCGTTGTTGCTGTTGTTATTATAATTATTGTTACCGTTTCTCCCACCACGGCCGTTGATGCGTCGCGCGGCGAGCAGCAGCCCAACAAGGCACGCAAAGGCCTCTGCGGCGGAGCAAAGGTTCGCCTCGTCGAAGGCGGGCCCGCCAATGACGCGGTACCAGCGGAACCAGCGGCAGAGCGCGACGTCGAGCGCGGCCCACAGCGACGCCACCACCGCGGTGGCGTCGTCACCGGCGTCGTGCACGTGCAGGACTTTGCGCGCCTGGGGGTTATTCAGCACGAAGTCCATGAGCGCACAGTCAATGACGGGCACCGCCACCACCGCGGCTACGTGCTGGAGCAGCAGCAGCGGCCCATCGAGGGACGCCAGCAGCGTCAACTCGGCAATCATGCACGATGAGATGATGGCGGCGAGCGCCATGAGGCGCCGAAACTCCACGTGGTGTCCCTTCGCGAGCAGGATGATGGGCAGCACCATCAGCGCGAAGATGGAGGCGTTGGAGAGTAGCCCCATCCACGTGGCGTCTCTCTGTTTGCTTTGCCAAGTCACCTGCGCACAGATGCCGACAAGCGAGGTAAGGCGTGTGTGCGAGAGAGGCATAAAGAGAGGCACGAGAAGAGAGAAAAAAAAGAAAGAAAATGAATGAATGAATGCGTGTGAGAGAGAGAGAGAGTGAGGACAGGAGGCAAAAGGCAGAGGGACGTGCGCGGCAGGCCGTGTGGGGGCGTGAGTGGTTTCTCTGTACCACTGTTGCTGCTGCTGATGCACCGTGAAGCACACAGAAGGCGCGCACACACACACATAGCCACCCCAGCAGAACGCACTCCAAAGGAGGAGTACATTAGAAACAAAAACAGATGGGAAGAGGCTGAGGAAGAGCTATACAATGGAATTTCCCACAACTGATACGTTTGCGGCGAGCTGCCGTACCACTTCGCGTACGGTACTGAGGTTGTACGCTGAGGTGGTGCCGAGAAAAAGAAAGGCGCACCCCTCGCAGCACACCGCCACTGCCACGTGCAGAGACGCAACGTCCTCGCGGGACTCACACGACGACGAGCGCCTCAACATCAGCAGTGGTTCAGGCGACGGCGGCATTGACGACGATGATACTGGTGCTGCCGCCGCTGCCTCACCACCACCACCACCTCCTCCTCCTGCTGCTGCTGCTGTCGTCACCGCCACCGGTGGTGGCAATGGCGGTGACGGCAGCAGCAGCGGTGGCGTGCCGCGGTAGTGGGCAAAGGGGTTAATGTTCCCAACCTCCTCGTCCAGCGCGACCGACTCCGCGTCGCTGGCGTTATCATCATACACCTGCTCGTAATGCAGCTCCAGCGCCACGCGTGCGCCGAACGTGGTGGACTCCCAGTGCAGCACATTCACGCGGTCCGGCAGGAGCGAAAGGTAGTTCTGCACCATTTTCTCCAGCCGCGTGGTGGAGCGGCGCCGCGACTGCGGCGAGGCGAGCGGCGCCGTCGGGCATGGGAACACGCGCAACAGCACTGACACCCGCTCGAGGCCGCCGATGTGAATCACAGCCAGCGGATCGCCAATCGGCGGCTCCTCCACCACCACCACCACCGGCGCTATCGGCGCTGCTGCCGCTGCTGCTGCTCTCACGGGGTCGAGGAGGATGTGGAACGGCAGCACCTCGTGCCGCACGTTGCAGTAGATGAGCGACGTGTTCTGGCCGAAGTGGTTGCCCACCGACACCGTGTCGAGCGTGCGGCGGCAGAAGGTGATGAACTCCTCCAGCGTGTGCCGTGTGATGGAGGAGAGAAAACTGAATGAAACACACTCATCGCGGATGCGCAGGCAGAAGAGGCTCAGGTACGCTGCCACGGCACCTGCCTCGTCCCCGGGCTCCACCTCGTCACTCTCTGCCTTCTCTGACCGTTGATGCTGCTGCTGCCGCATGTCACGCAGGAATGGGGCGCATGGGCTGTTGGGGTCGAGCACAACCTCCTGCACACAGAAGGCACCGTCAAGCAGCAGCGTCTCGCTCGCATCGCCATCATCGTCGTCAACGGCACCGTCGCCGCTGACCGGCACAGTGAGCTTCTGGGGCCGCACGACAAAGGTGCCACGCTTGTCGTACAGCTCACGCGGCGGCACCTCCGCGCACCAGGCAACGGTAAGTGGCGCCTTCTGCACCACGGCGAAGCGCATCAGTGTGGCGCGCAGTTGATGCTCGAAGAGCGCCTGCCACGACACCCGCCCACGCGCGAGCGGTTCGTAACACGCCACGACAACCATGCGCCGCAACCCGTTCCCGGTCAACGCCGCGAAGGGCGCACTGGCGCCGTGGCCACTGGTGCTGCCGCTACGACTAAAATTGATGCTGCTGTTGTGGTCGCCGGCGCCGTCCTGCGGCAGCCGCAGTGACCGAAGTCCGAGCGGTCGCCCAAATGACGGCAGTGCCGGCACACTGGTGGTGTTGCCGCTCCTGCCGTAGTTGCTGCTGTAATAGCAACCGCGGGCCTCCTCACCGACGCCCCCACCACCACCACCACCACCACCCGCTGCTGCTGTTGCCGTAGTTGCCGGGTCGTCACACGCCATCATTCTCTCGTGCAGCTCATCATCCATGGCGAAGTCGATCGGTAGGCGGAAGCCGAGTCCAAGCCGCGGCTCTGTGCAGAGCAAGTACGACGGCGTCGACCGCGATGGCGCAAATTGGATCGAGCGCACGAGTTCATTAAACGCCGTCGGCAGCACACCCTTCACGCGTGTGTCGGCGACGTACTGCGCCGTCACGGCGAGCCGTGCGTTGGTGAGGAAGACGGAGAGGACGTAGCGCAGCCTGTTGCCGGCGTCCACGTAGCAGTACTCCGCGCACGGGTGCGACGCGCTGCCGATACGTGTGCTGCTGCACGACAGCAGCTTCGCGCAGTCGCGTATGCGTGCGAGGCTGTTGTCGCGGTACTCCTCCGCCGTCTCGGCGGTGGGGCACTCCTCGAAGATGACCGCCACGTGGTGCTCCGGCTGCCGCAGGTAGCGCAGGCCGACGAGCACCAGCGGCGCCTGTCGCTGCTCCGTCTCGACGGCAAAGAGAATCGGGGAGAAGAGCATGCGCACGCCCATCACGTCGTCGCGCCACTCGATGGCGTTGGCGCTGTGCCGACTCACATGCCGCTCCGCCCGCACCGCATAGTACGACTTGTAGCCAGCATGGGCCGCAGCGTCCTTGGCGGCGGTGTTGTTGTTGCCGCTCATCGTGGACGCGCCACCACCACCACCACCACCAGCAGCAGCAGCAGCAGCAGCGCTGCTCTGCAACGGCTGCCGCTCATCCGACGGTCGCAGTCCCCGCAGCGACGGGTGGTGATTCGGCGTGTACGTCTCACTCGTGCGCCGCTTGTTCGAGATGTACGTGACGGCGGAGAGCACCACGGCGAAGCTGGCAAGGAGCGCCGTGAAGCCGATGCTACCAGCTGACATCACCGGCCCGCCCCCCTCGCCCATTTAAGCACGCGGCCTGTGTGTTGCGATCACAAGTATGACGTATATACAGACAAATATATATATATATGTGATCAGCGCGCGTGTATGGATGTCGTGCACCCACAGCCACCCTAGACACAGACGGTCTCCCTCGATAGATGCCTTCAATACCTTACCTCCGCCAACGCCACACACAAGGAGAGAAGGGCACAGCTGTGGATGCATACAGAAGTTTCGGCAGCTGCACGCCTGGCGTCGGAGCCGCTTGCACACACACACACAGACTAGGATTACAAAGAGAGGAACGAAGACATGCACCTATTTTGTTTTCTCAACTAGTCAGCTTATTTCCCGAGAAGCACCTTAGACGATACGTTCGGAGCTCAGGTGCGTTCTCCCACCCGCGCCGCCTAGTCGTCCTCCACCACCTCCAATGCGTCACCGC
>NW_008826091.1:0-10514 GCF_000691245.1 Trypanosoma grayi
GGGCGCCCGAAGCGTGCCGGAAGACACCTTTCCCCCAACCCAATAAACAGAATACGGCGTTATCATCGCAAAGCTGTTAACCCAGGGCTGGGCGTTAGGTTTGTGTTGGCTCTGCCGTTTTCCACCGCATGCTCCTCAAGAAAGGGCCGGGATTTTCCTTAAACCCCCTTCTTGGCAGCAACTTGGTGCGGATAACACTTCCCACGGCGCGGCCGCACGAGCCCCAACTTAGACAAGGAGAACACCACACCACCGCATGGCATGGCCGGCCCTGGCGTTACCAAGGCCACTATGTGGCGCGCACCGCTGGCGCCAGGATTTCCCCGACAATACGCGACACGCTGCGCCCCGGAGCCGCGAAAGGGCAACGCACACCAATTTAGGACAGCGGGCACGCAAACCCAAACCGACCAACGCACCAATCATGATATCCTTTTTGTGGCACCATTAGTTCGGAGCGCTAGACGGGGGCGACAAAACCAATTAGAAGAAATGCCGAAACCGACTGAAATGAACGCTCGCACAGTCAGGGTTCTGGGTCCTTTTTTTTTTCTCGCTGCACCTCCCTGCTGCGTCGGCCAAAATCACTCCGGAGGACCTCGATCAACCCAACGCAAACACAGACGGGTCACAGCTCATAGGCGCAGACCCCAACGCACACGCATTGGCATGGGACTACGAAGTCCCGCCTGACTCTCGAGGTGATACCATCGTGCAATGGTGCATTGATAATGAGTTCCTCATTGCCAACACTGGAAATAGGACACGGTACACCGAGAGGCATAGAGGCTCCGCGCCAGATGTAACACTGGCAAAAGGCTGCGCAGTGACAGATTGGGCAGCGCGACCCACCCCCGACAGCGACCACTACATCATTACTTATACTGTCCAGGTGGGCGAGGATGACACTCCGCTAGAAGCGCCGCGGATCTATAAGACCTTGCTTACATGGAAGAAGGCAAACTGGTCGAAGTTCCGCGCACTGACCAACTCACACTGCAAGCTAAAACGAGGCATGAATCGCATAGACACCATAGAGAAGCACATCACATCTGGCACACGGCTTGCCACAAAGGCAGCAGTGCCGGAGGGCAATCGACGCCAGTCCCCGTTCTGGACCCCTGAGCTGGCCGACTTTGATAAGGCAACCGCCAGGAAACCCGACGCGCAACCCCCCACGCTTAATCCATTCAGCGGCCCAACATTAGACGCAGATAAATTCTTCGCGCATTTGCCACTGGCCGGTGGCGCACGCCCCGCTCGAACCTGGAGGCGCCGGGCGGCAATGGCCGGCACACCATGCGGCGCGCATAAACCCCCCCCGCAAAACATTTGCCAAGTCAGATGGGGTTGCGGTTTCAAAGCCCCAACAGATAAACCACCTGGCCCTCACGTATGCCGCAATAGCGTAGAGATGCGCGCGATCCTATTCCCTGCCCCCAATTAAAACAAGGGATGAGGATTTTCAACCAATAACAATGGCTGAACTCGATTGCGGCCGGCTTTCCCTTCCTCTTGAATCCGCACCGGGACCCGACATGATACATGGAGAGGCACTGCGACACCTTGGAAAATGTGCGAAACACTCTGTCCTGACGCTCTTCAAGAAGGATCTGCGCACTGGCGTAGTTCCGCAAGGCTTGAAGAAAAGGTTCGCAATCCTGGTTTTCAAACAGGGGAAAAAAGCGATTCGCATAGAGCCGCACAGGCCAGTAAAGCTCACAGGTGGCCTCTTCAAACCCACAGGGTGTACAATTGCAGAACGCATTAGCGGTGATGATATAGGGGCCCCCTTATGCTAAAAAAGTCCGGGTTCCAACAAGCCCACTCCACATTGAACCAGCCATTTACCTTTGAGCGGCCATGCATCGCCTGACCCCTGGCGGCAGAACAGCCGCAGCGTTAGGGGATTACACTAATTTACTCAGCACGGTATATAATGATAAAATGATGCTCGAAATGCACCGATTTGGAATATCACAACACATCGCGCGTTGGTAGGCACNCTTTCGGCGCAATAGGACAGCAGCATTAGTTCGCGCAAACAGGACGCACCCCTCTCCAGCGTCCTTCTCGTAAGGAGTCCTATAAGGTACGGTTCTTGGGAGACTCATGATTATAATTCCCATGAATTCTTTCAGCATACGATGGGCTGAAGCCCCGATGTTACTGGACAACTTCTTAGTGAAATGATTTCACCCCGGTTGCCCCACACAGCGACCCAGAGATGATGGCCACAACCCTACAGCAGGGACTTGGTGCGACGGCACCCTGAACAAAGCAATGCCTCGTGGAGGCGGATGCGCACAAAACAAGGCATGCCTTCGCTAGGGCGAACAATATAAACCCCCTTGCTCTCCTCTACAGCGGCACACCCGTCACCATGAAGAGGCTCCCAGCTACGCTGAGAATCGCGTTCCAGAGTTACAGCGGCATGGGCCCACACAGAGCCCACCTGCAGAAGCAGGGCCGCCAACGGCCCATGCAGCTAAAAACCGTTTCATCGCGCAGCTGGTGACCAAAGCAAGACACATTGACTGCCTTCTAGTTGGCCCTGGTGCACGCCGAAGCAAGTTATGGTAAAGAGGTATGGTACTTGGACCGATCACTCACCTCGCGATCCGCACGCGATGCTGGGCAATACAAAGCCTGTACAATGATTACCGGCATCCCAAAGTCAGCTGTACAGAACATGCTTTACCCGAAGCCAACCTTCAGCCGCTAAGTACAACGGCACTAACCCGTAGCTTTAAATATATGCTCTTGTGCGAAACGCGAGGGGGAGCTGCGCGTGACAGCGCAAAAGTGGTATACCCGACCGATCGCCCCGCAAGACAATTGTATGCTACCATCGTGGCGCAATACCCAGGTCCCCATCTTGAAGCCAGGGTGCCGCTCCAAACGCCCTTCGCGCTGCGATGGGCATCCGGAGCCCCCTCACACACACAGCTCGAGGGTCTAACCGCTGCGGACCTGGAAGGTGTCAAGCTTCAAACATGCACCAGGTCGATTTCCTGACGCTTCCGCAGGAAAGGTTCTACACCACCCAAGCAGCACCACCACGAACTATGGGAAAGCGGCTCTGTCGTTTTTGGAATAAAATCCGGCGAAAGCAGCCATAATTTATCTTAACGTGGACTTCATTATTCGAGATAAGGTAAGTGCTGGACTAAGAGAGTGCAGCTACTGTAAATAAGTTATCACCTTAAAAGTTGGCCTGCGGACTTTGCTGGAAACCACTCCCCGTCGCGGCACCTGATCGTACACAGTCCCCGTCTTCGCCTAGCACCTGCCACTCCGCATGGCACTCCAAGCAGGCCCCCTACGGGTAGCAGGCCCCCTACGGGTAGCAGGCCCAATGTTGTGCAAGCTATTAAGCCTTTTATCAGAACTACAATACCGCAAGGCACGCATACAGGTACAATATGAAACCCTAGGCAAAATTCCCCCAGCCACACTTCCGACAAGGAAGCGTCACTGGCTTCCTTTTGCGCTGCCACATCTCACCGCTACAGCTGGCTACTGCGAATGCGGCGGCCCAACGCGCCAAATGCATACAGATAGCGTAACTCAATAGAACCACATCCTTTTCTCAAAAAGTCTAGAATACAAAGGCCCGCAAGCAACCCAGAGGCAGCACCGCTGTTTCACCATGGCCGGGTCGGCTGCCCGGTTGTTATTTTTTCTCTTACCGGAACGCCTGGCTGCACCAAACCATCTCCGCCTCTAAGAGGTAGGCGTTTAAAGATAAAAGGTTTCTCGTACCGACGGAACTGCTACATGGGGGAGTTCTTATTACATAGGTGGTTGTCAATGTTCAGCGATGGTCGCACTGCCGTGTCGCTGGGTTTCTTGAAGAGTCAGTGGTGCAGGGCACTTGCAAACCACATGCCTTTGCAAGGGGGCACGCTGACTTATGTGGTAGAAAAATGCCCATTCTGTCAGACTGCCTTTCTAGGTTTTTGATACATGAGAAATGGCAGTTAAGCACCTTAAACCGGGTTAGCTACCTCTTTTTTCTGGGCCAATATGCGGCCACTGCGAGGCGCTCTTCCTGCGTCGAAGGTGCGTGTCGCAGTACAGAATGTGACGCGAGCTTTTTCTCGATTCTCTGAGGCATCGAAACGGAAGTGTGAGGCGCCGCTCTTTCTTCCTCACAAATTTACGGATTGTTGCTTCATTTAAGGGGCACATCACCCGCAGTAATCGGTAGATTGGCCACTTCGCCCGGAGCAGTTGACCCACGTATTGAGTGGAAGTCTGCAAATTTTTCTGGAGAGACGTTGCGGAAGTAGCACTGGCTAAGCAATCTCTCCCAGAACCATGTGGGTGGGCTTCGAGTTTAGACCCCCTGCACCTTGCACGTGCAAGGTGTAGGGATTCTGTTCGATCAAGAAACTCATTGATAATGAGGTCTTCCTATTAAGATCAGAGGGATTAATACTGTGTGGGGGGTGACGATGGATATCTTGATGTGTGCTGTGCTTTAGCTATTTATGAACTGCGCAGTGAAGCGTGCCAGCGGGTATGTGCGCCATAGTGATGCGATGCAGTTCTCTGTATACAAACTTGCTCGTAGTCTGTATGGCACATTGATCTGCTAGACCATGTGCGCGTATTCTACAATTCCCGCAACAATACTGTAGATGAATTGATTATACCCCACGCCGTAAAGTTAAGAGGTGGTTCCAGATTCGGTTGCCTCTCAAGTCAGTTGAGATGCGCAGTTCCTTTTTTAAGGCTGCTAGGGTGGACTGGCCGCCCGTCGCTACAAGAAGCCTTTTCGTGATGTGGTGGATGCGTGGGGTGACTTGTTTTTCTAGGGCCAGTCGTATCGCACACGGTTTCGCAGGTTGGCTACAAGGGCATGTTTTCCAGTTTAGGCTAGCTTTCTCACTGACTTTCGAGGAATCAAGTAATGAAAGCGGCATTCCAACTCCTGTCAGTAGGGGTGCGTCGATGCCGCCCTGCGCCACGAGTGCCCACAAACGGCGCCGATGTGTCTCTAGCGGCTGTTGGCTCAAAGCGCGTTTTCTTTTATTAGCTCTTCTGCGTCAGCTGTGAAGTTATCTTTTGGCAAGCCTACTCCAATTATTCCTTTGTATGCCGAGGAGGTGAGCCGCGAGGAAGCAACCTCCAAAAGAGGCGCCCTTTTTGCGTGGTGCCGATTCACTGATATGAAAGTCTTTGATGTATGTGTCCAGAAAGACAAATAAATGAACTTGGCAAATTGGCGACATGCGGAAACCAGAGCGGGAAGTAGTTCTGACAGTGGTCTTACTATCAAATCCGGAGCAAATATACATCACTTATCAAAAATGCAGAGCCTCGCCCGTAGAGAGGTAATGTGCAATGGGCGGATGTTTGCTTCCAGGAGAGCAGATTCCAGGCTTATCGTCCCGCCAATTCCGCTGACAACACGTGCTGGAGAAGTAGCGGTCTCTTGCAATATGCGCGCGCGTTGTCTATTGACAACGCTGCTGAAGAAAATTCTATAGGGGAATTTCGATGCACTGCACTTGGCGAAAGAAGCACCTAAGTTATGCAGGCTTGGGTAGGCCAACTTCCGTGCGATGGGCCGTACCCGGGAAATCTAATACGCGGTTTTTTGTTGCGAGGTTGCGAAAAGAATGGTCTAAGCCTCCGTTCATACAGTATTGATTTTGCTCTTTTCATATTATTTTATCTCGCACAGCTGCCTCCTAAGGGTAAGTTTTAGAAAGTATACCCAACCCATCCCTCCAAGCCCCGCGCGGGAGGCGGGCTAAAAACGCTTTGAGCACCCCCGTGCCGTAAGTAGGGGTAAAATATAAGGTTTTGAAAGTATCTTGTTTTGCCGTAAAACTCAGGGCATAAACCAATGCAGATCGAAGGGAAAAATGATAACACAGCTGTTTCGTTATCTCTTTTTCAAACTGCCTCTGCTAGAGAAAAGCGAGGACGTGACCATTCTCTGGCGCATGACTTTCCCACATTACCCCCACCCACACCAAAGCAACACCACAAACTCTTTATAGCGGGACAGCCCAATAAGTGCAGGCCCGTGTCTTCGCAAGGTGCGCGTTTGCTCCGTTTCGCAGCGCCCGGCCCGAATCTATGCCTAACCATGCGGCACCTTGTGGGCCCATGCCCTCCGCACTTCTGATTCCCCACGTCGGGTATAGAAAGTTAACATGGGATATTCCCGCAGGGGCATCGCCCTTTTGCCGCCAGCATTTTCCCTTGCGGGCACCCCGTTTCCCCCAGAAACTTCCGCAGTGTGGCCAGGGTTGGCCCATGCGACCAAACCATGCTACGCCCGAAGCGCGTTGTTTTTTCCCCCTTCTGCCCTCGCAGCGGCGGCAAGGCGTTTTCCCTTTCCCTTATCGGCGAATCTGCGGTTACGGAAGCGTTCTCTCTTTTATGCTTTCGGAATGTGCGATAATGCCCCATCGGTTTGTTTCGGCTTTATTGCGGCTGCTTTTGAACGGGGTGTTCATTTCTCTCTCTCGATCGCCTTGGGGGTTTCGGTATGGTCCAGTCTTGTTCTTGGGCCCCTTTGGCCAGTCCATCGGGATGTTTGCATTTCATGTGGATAGTTATTCTTTCAGCAGTGTCACTGCTTTCTGGCATATCGTACGGCACGCTTTGTGTCGTGGTTGCGCTGTGCGTGATGACCCTTCTGGGCGGCGATGCTTGGAACAGGTGCGGGGGGGGGGGGCATCCGCACCTTAGCCAGGCCTCGGAACCCACAGCATTTGCATTTGAATGGCCGGCTTTTCGCCTTCCCTACAGCACCACTGCCTCTCACACCCATGAGCGTTTACGCTCTGCGTTTTGCACCACAGGTAGCACAAAGCAGTGAAGGTGCCGTTTTGGCTATTTTTGTGGTTAATACTGCGCCGGGAATAGATACCAAGCAAATTCTCCTCGCGCTTTTTTGCGATCGGATTCGGGCTTACTTGCGTCGCGGGTGTTGTAGTTTTTTGGCCTCAGGCGGGGAGGAGGTTCTGGTGGGATCTCCGGCGGCCACATTGCACCAGGCAATTCAAAACGCTTCGCCGATAGCCAAAGAGCATACAACACACCAGATGTAAATTTTGATGCGAGTAGGATGGTCAATTCGCCTGCCAGTTTTGTTGCGGATATTGTGTAGCACACGCACGTGACCTAGCAGACCAGCATGCCACACTTGCCATGACTACAGGTCGTCACACTCAAGATAGAATAGAAATTGTATGGCACAGAGAAATACCAACGTGTTTTGCCACTCGCCTCACAAGAGAGTGGGGGCGTAAAATGCGTCAAGAAACTCACTGTTAACTCCTGTGCGGCACGAAACCCTCTGACCTCAGTGGGAAGCATCCCATAACAAATAAATTCCTTGACTGCACAGAATTGGCACATCGTGCACGTGTAAGATGTGGGTGGTCCAAGCTCTAGGGGCGCCTGCACTGGTCTGTGAGGGACTGCTTTAGCCAGTGCCATTTCTTCAATCTATCTCCAGCACGCCCCGCCCCTATGCATGAAATGCATGATCTAACTGCACCGGGTGGAGTGGTCATTTTGCCAATCACTGTGATGGGTGCATTGTTCACGATGCACTAACCAGCCGTGACTCAACAAAGGGAAAAATGCCCATACTGTGAGGCTACCTTGCGTGGTTTCACAAATCTGAAAAACCACTGCAAGTCCTTTGGTCTGGAACGACCGCCTCCCCCGCCTCAACACAAATATGCTTACTGCGAAGCAATCTTCCCTAGTAGAAAAAGCGCCTCACAGTACAGAAATGGATGCGCGCATCTCCCTGATGGCATACGGCATCGGACCACTAGTGCGAGACACCGTTCTTTGCTACCGCAAAGCCAGCTTGCTTCTTCTTCCGCGGAAGAAGGGCCGCAAGAATCCCTATACCATCTGGTTTTCGAATCCTCAGGCACTCTTGCAGTGCGTCAAAAGTTCAGCATTCATAACGAACTAAATGTAAAAAGCACTCTTCTTTCGTATCGTGGAAAGGCCTCATCTTGGCGCCAAGGTCTGGGACTAAGTTCATTACTTAGGAAGCTAAATTTCCACACCTGCAGCACTGAATCCGGCTTAGTTCGGCCTGCGCCGTGATACGGTCGCTACTTATTCGGATAGCGGAGTTAAGTACCTTACAAATAAGGCGCGCCTTGTAATGGGTAAAGTGTCTGAACGGAGAGACTGCAGGGAAACACACGCTACCAAACAATAAGTTTCAGGGTCGATTACCTGATCTATCGGACGGGGAATCCAATGCCATACGCTACAGTTCTCCAGGGAACTGTGTCATGGTCCGGATAAAATGCAACTGTCTTCCAGGGAAGAAGCGGAGGACCCAACCGAAGACTGCTCCTCTGGAACGCCGTGCTACTAGTGTCGCCTATGCCCGTATGTTGAAAGATCTTCATGATCAAGAGGTTTTAGTGGGTGTGGGTGGGTTTCTCCGCCACTGAGTCTCACATAATCTGCCCTGGCACGGCAGATGTGCGCAAATGTATTTTCCCCCTCCTCCTTCAGGCGGCGACAACAGGTCGTAAAATTGCACGTGGAACAACAACAACTTATTGGGCTGTCCCGCTTTAAAGGGTTTCTGGTGTTGCTTTGGTGTGGGTGGGGGTAATGTGGGAAAGTTACGCTTCAAAAAGTATACAACCAAAAAAAAATATTATTTCAGAATGTGCCTTGTACGGCCGGTGATACTTAGATTAAAAACTATTTAAGACACTTTAACCTCATCATGTCTTATGCAAACGCAACAAATTTCCAGACGAAGTGGTTATAGGACTTGTTGTGTCGATAATGGGTATATCCGCTAGTCTCCTGGTTGCTTGTCTTCAAAAGAAAAAAATTCTTCCTTGTGTTTGTTGTTTTCCGTATTTACTTGAGTGGTGTGGCGTAATGTGGGTGGCCAAGAGAAAATAAGGTAAAAGACGTTTTCCGCGAAGCAAAAAGCGGTTTTGATCTGTAAAGGTATTGCTGTGACCCGCTAAAGGTTTACGGGGGAAGGGCTATCCGGTTCTTTTGGCGGATTGCGCCGGATAATTATTATAGGCCTAAAACGGCCCTCACCCTCAGAAGGAATGGCTTCTGTGGCCATCAATTGTTTAACACCGCGCATTGAAGGAAGCCAAGTGTGT
This sequence comes from Trypanosoma grayi, assembly GCF_000691245.1. Taxonomy (NCBI): domain Eukaryota; phylum Euglenozoa; class Kinetoplastea; order Trypanosomatida; family Trypanosomatidae; genus Trypanosoma; species Trypanosoma grayi. The sequence goes on from NW_008826091.1 coordinate 9,141, forward strand.
GTCCGTATGCGCTCGATTGCGCCACTCTTTTCCACACTTTATTCAGTTCAGGCGGCAGAAAACAACCGCTCTCTATACTAGCAGCGCCCGTATTCACAACAGGTGCGGGTAACATTCCGGGGTTGCGAAGGGGCACTAGAGGCATGCTTCCCTTACCATTGGTGTCGGTAAATGCAGTCGCCAATAGTCTCGATTTGGCTTACTGGCTGCGCATTGTGCCATTGGTAATAGAGACCAACGACGTTCCAGCATTCACGCGGATGCACCCAGCATAAGAACAAAAGGGACCTATATTTTGAATAGTCTTCGATTTTTCAATGGGAATAGAAAGACGAGAACAAACTCTCATCAGCGAGGACATGCCAGTTGAACTTGACAATCTGGCACTGCAACTCGATTAGGTCACTGCCGGCCGCCGGAAATAAATTGCGAAGCCCCAAAAGCAGATTTTCCCCTAACATTTACGACAGCAAAGCATGCCTGGGCCCACGATCCGGGGAGGAGCCTTGGGCCACGCGGCGGCGGCAGCAGCCGAACGCCATCCCGGCTTTTTTTGGCGAACCGGCTTGGCAGATACGTCGGTGTGATGGAACTCGCTCGAAGCGCGGTTCCGGTATTGAACTGCGCGGCGACAAATCCAGTGCAGCAGCGTCTTTGGCGCGGCGTGTGTGTTTGGGGGGGGGGCACTAGGCCGCAGTGGCGTGGGCCCGTCGGTGACACCACGGCGGGGCGGGACACGGTGCCTTTTTCTAGAGTCGTGGCATTTTGTGGCGCGCTGCTCCTGCCCTCTTGGCTTCGCGTGGCGGAGCGGGTGGGGCGCCCGCCCCCACAACGCGCTGTCCCGGGCGCTTTTCCCCTGGATAAGATCAGGCGCTGGCTGACCCCAAAGGCGCGGGTTCCTTCAGAAAAGGTGGGGGTCGCCATTTGTTCCCCAGCGGTTCGGTGGCGGAAGGCCTGGGACGAACCTCCGCATTGCGGGGGGGGGGCGTGACGAGGGCGAAGGCGGAAATAACACAGGCGGCTTCGGCCAAACCCTAAACGGGGGGCGCCGCGGCGGCGGCGGCGGCGGTGTTTTTTTGGGGGGCGTTTGGTCTGTCGCGGCCTTTTCCGCGTGGCCAGAGGCCGGGGGCGCCAAACAGAATCGCGAAGCGGGGCCCCGCAGCGTCACGTTTTTCGGCGGCCCGGCGCGTTTAATGAGGGCGCCGCTGCTTTATTTTTGTTTTACCCCAAGGGGTCTTTCTTCCAGGCGGCATTTGCAAAAAGCCTGCTGTGGGTTTTTCTCGCGGCGGGAAATCGGGGGGCTTATCGGGTTGTGCGTTCCCTAATGGGGGAAATGTGGCCCGGATGCCCCCCACGCCATTTCAGGGGCGCTGG
>NW_008826091.1:10734-13245 GCF_000691245.1 Trypanosoma grayi
GGGGGGGCGGTTTGTTTTTTGACAGCTTGCGATGGAAATGGTCGGGCCACTTGTCCTTCTACGCTCGTGGTGCAGCATCGCGTCTTTATTCCGTTTTGTATTCTAATTGCGGCGTGAAGAAACATGGGTGAGTCTTGAAAGCAAGCCCCAAAAGCAAATTTATACACACGCCGGGCGCCGCACAGCATTCCTACGATGGGGTGGGGCGGCAGATGGTCGCGAGGGCGCTGGCGTTTTTTTTTGCCGCATAACGGCCCAACTGCTTTTTCGTTTGGCACACGCCTCTTGGGATCCGCGGGTTCACTGTTTCACGCGGGTGGGGTCCTTGCCATGGGGAACGGCGCGCCGGCGGCGTGCATGCGAGAGAAAAAAGTGTTTACCTAGGGGGCCCCGCCTCACCTCAAAGCCACCTTCGCAATGCTGTGTGCCCCAGTGGTTTTTTAGAACATCGGAGGAGACGCACTCATTGCTGAGTGCCAAATCGGTTGTGCTGGCTGCCAAAGAATTTTTCTTGACGCACAGGTTCCGGTTTTAGCCGGTTTGGCTAGCTGGTGAAATGTTTTGTGCTCAGCAAAACGCCAACGAATGGTTCTAGAAGATGCTGCTGCAACTGGGCTGGGTGCGGCAAAACCCGCCGCAGTCAAGCGGAACTGGAAGAAGCCCGCCAACGCAAGCCGGGTTGGAACGCGGCGGGTGATATCACCACCCCACCGTTCTCCCCAGAAACGGTCGCCTAGGAGGTTCCCCGGCAGAAAGTTTCCGTTACACCTTCCGCGGCAATTTGGCGGACCCACCCTCGGTTAGGCTTTTGGATGGGGCACTCTGTAAAGGAAATGGGGTTCGGCGGAGGCGCGCCTTTCCATACCTCGCCGGGGGTGCCGGTAACCCCCCCCCCCCCCCNGGGGGGGGGGGTTAGGAGAGACCTTATATCCAATTTGCATCGCGAAAACAATACCCCTAGCTTGCACCAGTTTGGGGTCTTCCAGTAACATCCAAACGTTCCAATTGTAGGGAAGCCAAAAGCTTCTAATCAACTTATGCGGAGGAGGTGCTGAAAGCGCCCTTAACCCGCCTCCCGCGCTCCCCTTCGCAAGCCCCACCCCTTCGCGATGTCCGTCGGCAAAACCTTCACCTCACACGGGATGCCATCCGCAGAATTATTTTCTAATGCGACATAGCCCGGTGTGGCGTTTGGGCCTTTTTCGCGCGGCGCCCTGTCGGTGTGCCTTGCCTCCCCAACCAGCGCATCGGAATGTGCGCTGCCTTTCCCCATAATGGGCATTACTGTCGGGTTGTCGGTGCATATGTGGAGTGTGGCCGGCAAATTCCCCTTGAAAGCGGACAGGGCCAATCCGACAGACCTGGCTTCGGCCTGTGGTATAATATGGGGGCTTGTTCTCATGCGCCCCCTGCGGCCCACACTTCCCCGCCACCCTTAAACAGCAATGCGCCCCATCCGTATAAAGAGGCGCCGGGCACTAACGTACCCGAAGTCGGTTTGCCCTCGGGGGTTTACAGGGCCACCCCGCAATAAAGCATTCAGCGATTCCAGCCCGACCATGGGGGCAAAGGGGGGTGAAGCTGCCGGAACCCTGGGCCTGTAACAGCCCTCTGTTGAGCCGCGGCTGTCTTCGGTGCGCTGTTTTCAAAAAGAAATAATACCGAAGAAGCGAACCACCCTGAACCCCCGCCGCGCACACCATACGCCAAGTGGGGCGTTTTAATTCCTCCACCGAAATCTTTTGGAGGGGTGTGGGGCTCTTCAATTTCTGCAACGTTTTGTCACTGAAGAAACCCTTCTTCGCAATGTGGTTGAAACAAACCCTTATGAATTCGTAACGCGCGGTGGGTGCCTCGTGCTCTCGCACCGTCGCCCCGTATTCGCGCATGTTTTCCGCAATATTGTTTCCCCACAACTCTACGCTTTTACGCGGCCCTGTGATACGAATATTATCAATCCACACGTGAAAAGTTAACTCCGCCGGGGCCGCATAACATGGTTTAACCACCTCGGGGTCACCAGCCAAAACTCTTGAGATCGTATGCGCGATTTCCGGAATACATTTATACCCCATTGGGGCCGTGTGAACTCGACCAGCTCCCCCTTCTCCGTGCGGCAACGGAAATTTCCGCGCGTTTCGGCTGGCAAACCTACCTGGAAAAAAGATGCTTTGAGATCTAAAATGGCGGCAGCCTCGTCGTAAACCGCCCCCAGGTAACGGGAAATATGCCCTAGAGGAACCATAGCCTCGTAGTCCTCGTGTTCATTTTTAGCTTTTGGCCATGCTATGAAACGTCGCCGTGGCCCCGACTGTTTTTCCTCCACGACTGTAAAGGGCACCACCCACCCGGTAGTGGGTAGCTTTGATGCGGTTTGAATAATACCAGCCCTCTTCATAGCCTGTGCATCCCTTTCTGTCATGCCCAAGAGGGGCTCTCGTTCCCCTGCCCTAGCATAAGCTGGCTGTTGGACCAAGTCCCACACTGTGTTAAACCGTTCCAGAGCCGTAG
>NW_008826092.1:0-13241 GCF_000691245.1 Trypanosoma grayi
TGCTGCTGCTTCTCTTTCTCCCTCCTCTGCGCAGACACATATATACAGCACACCTGTTCAAGCCACGGGAGTGTAAGAAACAATGAGGAAAGAACGACAGAGAAGAACGAATATATACACAAGCAACGGCACAACACACCACCTGCACCATTCCGTAGCAGCCGTAGACACAAGCGCAACAACAGTCGCAACCCACATGCAAATCAGTGTGAATTCATAGATATATATATATATATATATATATATAGATGTAAAGGTAGAGGGAGCTGCTATTCGCCAAGCGCAACACGAGTTTGCCGCGTTGAGTGTGGCGAATCCCAGCAGTGGAATACATACAGATCAAAGACGCACCAGGATGAAATTGTACGATTGGACACGGCTTCACGTTTACCCATCTACTGCTTCTACAGTGGCAACGCGTATTTGTTATTCAGTACGAAGCAAACACGGCAGTCAAAGGCACACACACACACACACGCACACACACGCACAAAAAGGCTTACTGTAGAGGAATACATACCGAAAGAAAAAAATGCACCATATAGATCATACTGATAGCGAAACGATGATGGTGTGTCGTTGTTAGAGCCAAGCCCAGAGACTGCACACGTACACGCGTAAAAAAGAAACACCAAACACAGGGAAAACGACAAAAAAAATACTTCACCCGGACTCACACGCTCATCCCCAGCACGTCGTTACTACATTCCCACTCACTCATAATGTCTACCCCTCCCCCATCCGCTTTTCTTCGCCCAGACAATCCCCACTCATTACTATTACTGCTACCACTCCTGCTGCAGCAGCAACACCACGGGTTTCTCCAGCGCTTTCCACTCGGCCATCTCCTCCTGCGCGAGCAGTCGTCGCGCGCGACGCTCGTGCGACTCCAGCAGCAGCAGCTNTACCCGCTCCTTCTGCGCGCGCTGCTTCGCCTCCCGCACCACGCCCCTGCCGTACGCAAGGGCGTCGCTCGTGTCGGTGAAGATGCCGCAGCGCACACGCTTGTTGTCGCACCCCTGGGCCTCCGCGCTCAGCCGGCAGCCACGCGCGAATGCCGTTGTTGGCGTCGGCAGCGGGATGATGTACGTGGTCAGCGCGGCGAGGTCGTCGGGAACACGCACGCACGCGAGGTCGAGCGGCGGCACAAAGGACGGCGGCGGTGGTGCACGCTCAAAGGGGCCGCACCAGAAGATGTCGAAGCACCACAATGTGTCCTCATCACCTGTCTCATCATCATCCACCTCGTCCAGATCATCCACCTCATTGTTGCTGCTGTTTTCCTCCCTGTTGTTGTTGGTAATGTTGATCGTGGTGGTGGTGGTGGAGTTGCTGTAATTCCTGGTGCAGCTGCTGGCGTCGCTGTGACGATGCGCGAGGTGATTGTACGATGACACGTCGGGGCTTCGCTCCGTCACCATGGTCTCGCTGGGGGTAAGCCCGATGCTCGCCCCGTACCCAACGTTCGACTCCGCACAGGGGGACATTTTTGTCAGTATCGTGGTGCCGGTTTCGTGCTGCACCTGATGCAAACGTCGTTTTTCCAGCACGCTTCGCATACATTCGAGCACTGCAGCGCATGGGCTCATTTTTGCCTCGTCATCCTTCTCAGGACAGAGCGGGGGAGATGAATTGGCACTAGGGTTTCTGGGAGTGGACAACACAAGTTGCTCCTGCTCCTGATGCTGCTGTGGTGGTGGTGTCTGTTGAGATTTTCGCCGCTCCCCTGGTTCTCCTGGTTGTTCTTGTTTAGTGTCCGTAGCCTCCGACTTCTCCTGTATGGTCTTCACTCGGTTGCGGCGGCGGTCGCGCTCTCGGAGAATGGTGAGGCACAGCTGACTGACTTGACGCGTAAAGGGCGCCGCAGGTGCTGCTGCTGCTGGAGTAATAGTAGTGGGGACAGAGGGAGATGAAATAAGACCCGCGGCGTACGTGCACGCGAAAGTAGACGGCCTCCGGTGATTCTGCTGATATTTCTCCCGTGCTACTCTTAACAGTGGGTGGTGCTTCATGGTCGATTTGCTTTCACCCGCAGGTGTCCCGTCAGCATGATCAGCCCCAGAAGTCATCCGCGTGCCGTCGATGACTCTTCGCTTATTGACCACTGATGTATCGTTTCGGCCAGGGCGCACATCGATTTTTGTATCATACATCGTGCTGAGTGTCCTGGAAAAACACGATTCCTCACCAGGCTTGCGTGAAGCCAAGGAAGGCATCACATGGAAGCTCATATTCCTACGGCTCATGAGCCTAATGAAGGGTTTTTGTCCGGAGCTGCCGACAGCGGCACCAACGTAACTGCAGCAACCCGGCACGGTAGGAAGAGCATCCTCCCCTCGTGCCACTACTGATGCCCCTGGTGTGCTCCGCAGCACCCATTGATGTGGCTGTTGTTGTTGTTGTTGTTTTGGGGCCTTTTGTTGCTTTTGGCGCCGTGATCCAGGTGATATACCAATCGCCTTGTCTAAAGGAGAAAGGTTCTTGCTTAACGCAGCACTATCCCTCGAAATTCCACGAAGACTATCACCACATCCGCCCACAATGTGTGAAGAGTCCTCGCTGAGGGATAATTGCCTTCTCAGTGTAGGTTCTACCCTATCATGTCGTTTCGCCTTGGTGCTTTTAGTCGTGGTGTTGGCCTCTGCAGTGAATGCATAGCCCCTGATGCTGAGAGGATCCAACGCAGGCGCCAACATTTTTGTCTTCTTCGCCGCGATGCCCGACTGCTGCAGGTTAACTCCCGTCTGTCGGCGCAGCGATCGGGTCTTACCCGCAGCACCAGCAGCAGCAGAAGAAGAAGAAACACCCTTCGAAGGGGACACCACCGGGGAAGCTTGGCCGCTGATGGTGCTACACGTACTAGGTTTATTTCCCGACTTTAAGGCTTCAGTCAACAATGATGTACTTGACTTTACACGACACCCGCCCCGAGACAGCAGCAGCCCATTCTCCGAACTGGCCGCACTGCTTCCAAGTTGCAGAGAATGCGCGAGTGGTGACGTGGACGTGCTGCTCGTCGCTCTAGCCGCAACGGCAACAGCAGCAATGGGGGTGGATAATGCTGCTGGTGCTGGCTTGGTGCGGGTTGATATCGGCTTCATTGGCAACGGCGCCTTCAGCGGGCGCATTTCACGCCACACCTCCGCGAGTGTGATGTATCGTTTTTCGCTTTTCATGGAGAATACTACTTGCAACTGCTGTTTTATGTACTACTGATAAGCGCTTCAACAAACAGACGTGTCTGGCTGCCCCTGTGGGCAGCTCGCTTCCCTTACACGCACTCAGAAGTGCAGCACTGGTGAAGAGAGAAGGGGGGAGATACACACGGGCAGCATCCATGACAGCACGTGAGGGGGGAGGACAACAACATGTGGTGGCCAGAAGCCACAGCAGCAAGAGCGAGAATAGCACAACAGCCATCTACGGGTCAGAGGGGAGAAAGCAAAAAAAAAACACTTTTTTGTTGATTTATTTCATCGTTTGTCTCCCTTCATCATCGTTTTCCCTTTCGTGGGATGGGGGCGTTGGTGCTCAAAGTGGGCAGCCCCCTCACACTCACTTTCCCTCACATATAGCGGAGGGAGCAGGCGCACGAGACTGTAGCAGAATCGCACCACAGGCATATATATATATATATATATATGTATATGTGTTACTTTTTTGACGCATGTCGCAGTTAGAAGAAGCAGCAGCAGCATCACGCGGCATGCATGCGTGTGTGTGTGTGTGTGTGTGTGGATAAAATGAAAGACGCACGGAGTCTCCGCGATTGTCCACCAATTGCCCTCCATCCACCGCACGCATGCACCTACACAGACGCTCTGTCTTCAACGATATTTCGTACGTTTTCGCTCATTAGATCAGAATCGCATCAAGCAGGCTGAGAAGCTCACACATACACACACAGAGGAAGACATACATACAACTGGAAACACGAGACACGATACATCACGGCAACTAGTGAAAGAAGTTGTTCGGTTCCCCTCTTTTACTTACGCGTCGCTGAGAGGGTGAGGAAATGTCAAGCGCCGCATGTTCTCGCTGGCTAAACTTGTTTGTTGGGTTGTTGTTTTTTTCTCCTCTGTGTGATTTTGGTTCCGCGCCACAGGTAGTTGAACTCCTTATATGTAAGCACATATATCTACGGAGGTACACGTGTCGGCTTCCATGGGCGCCACAGAGTCACTACGCGATCAGTTCTGTTTTTTTTTTTTTGGTTTCGCACAGCTTAGCTTTCTTCCTACTTGGTTTGTGCATCCCCCGTCACGCACTGTCAATATATATATATATATATATGTGCCTGGCGGTGAAAGCCATAAGCAGCATGAGTAGTAATAGTAATAGTAGCTGAAGAAGTGGGATCAGCGCCGTTCAATCAAGAATACACTGCAGTTATCCATGCCGATTCCCTCATCGTTGTCGCTCGGCGCCACGCATTGCGCAAAGACACCAGCCGCCGAGGTGAGCAGCAGCGCATCCACCGACGCGGTGTCTACTGTTGGTGTTGTTTCCGACTCTACCGCGGTCCTGTGGTGCAGCTCAGCCTCCATCTCCTTCGCGCGCAGCACCGCCTCCGTGGCGGAGGCCGCTACATCCAGGTCGTTCGGTGTGTTGACGATCGCGTGGTGGATCTGATGCAGCGTCGCGCTATCCCACACGCCGTCACAGGCCGCAATAACGCCCCAGCGCGCCGTCTCATCCGACGACGGCACCGGCATGATGGTGACATCCGGCACCGCAATGACAGCCTGTTCGCGCGGTCCCTTGCCGCCGCACTGCTTAAAGTCGTAGTCGCCGAGGGCGCGCGGCACCGCCAGAAGCCCCTCAATGCGCTGTGCGCTGATCGCGTAGCCGGCGGCGCGGATACGGGCCTCCTCCGCCGGGTCACTGATGCGGTGCGTGGTGCTGATGCGGCGGATGCTCTGCGGCGTGTAAAAGGCGGCGCCGCTGTCACCGACGTTGGCGCATAGGATGAAGTTCGTCGTGATGCCGACGACGCAGGCGGTGCACCCGGTGCTGTGGTAGTCGCCGCGCAGTCCCTCCAGTGAGAAGCGCAGGTCGTCGTCAAGTGAGAGCAGCGCGTCCTCCATGATGCTGGCGAAGTAAACCCGTAGCATCTCCATTTCCTGCCGCGACACGATCGGTGAGGCGTTGCCGCGCGCTCGGCAGCCGGAAGTAGTGGAGGGTGGTGCATGGGAGTTGCTGCACGCCACACCAGCGCCCTGTAGAGAGGCCACATGCATCGGGCTCACGTCCCTCTCCACAGCAGCGGCAAGAGTAATAGGTGGTGCTGCTGCCGTTGCCAGGAGGGTGGGTTGGGTGGAGCTCGTGGCGAATTTGGCGCTGCTCTCTATGTGGCGCAGCAGCGCCTCGGTGGTGATGCCGTTCTCCAGCACGCTACTATCACCCTCATCGTTTGTATTGTTGTTGTTGTTGTTGTTGTTGTTGTTGTTGTTGTTGTGGCCATCTTCTTGACTGCATGGGTAGTTTCCAGCACCGTCTCGGGTCGCCCTCGGCGCTGAGGACTCTACGTCGAGGTGGAAGAGTAGTGCGCGGGCCCGTACGTCGTCGTGCCGCGCGGATGCGACCGCCTTGCGGAGGTGTGCCTCGAAGCGGCAGGCGGCGAGTTTCGCCACCGCGTCCCCGCCGTGGCCATCAAACACGCAAAACACCGCCATTGCGATTGTCTCTGGCTGCGCACCCTCGTCCGCCACTCCTCCTTTGCCTCCTCCTCCTCCTCCTCCCAAGCCTGCTTCTGTTAGTGGCACTGCTGTGGAAAGTGCGGGTATGTTGATAACGAAGGCGGCCTCGGCGTCCTCCTGCGTGGAGCGCCAGCCCTGCACCTTCGCTCCGAGCGAGACCAACTTTGGCACCGCCTCGCCGACCCGCACCACCTCGCTCTCCTGCATCAGGCTCACAACGTCACGCTGCAGTGCGTGTGCCATGGGGGACCCGCTGCAACCGCCGGTTGGACTTCCTTGATCACTCACACTATTATTTCCGCGCTCACGCATGGAGTTGAGAGGCAGGTTCACCGGCGAGAGAGCGACAGACTGAGCTGATAACATCTGCCCAATAGGGCTGGCGGTTAAACTGAGACTCACGTGATCCCGCGGCGGCGAGGCCTGCTGGCTTGAAGCGTAGAAGCGCGGCTGTGGCTTCTTCAGTTGCACGTCGTAGCCGACGCACGAGATATTGCGCACCGCTTCGTTCAGGTATGTCCCGCGCGTGAGGGCGAGCTGATCCACCAGCGGGTCGTACACCTCTGTGTGCCTCCACGTGAAGCAACTGCATTTCTCACACCAGAATATGCGGTCAAAGCTCGTCATGATGTCGAGCAGGTTGAGAAACAGCGTGCACTCCGCTTCACACGACCTGTAGTGCTGTGTAACGTGCGACGGGCACGTCGACTTGAGGCAGTGCAGGCAGAGGAAAGCAGCGGGGCGGCGGTTGCAGTACATGCAGTGGTGGTAGAGCTGGTGCGCATGATACCTGCTGTAGTCGACCCCGCGTACATCCTTCGTGATGAAATCCCGGCTGCACGAACACAGCGAATGATCCCCACCGTCATCCGCCAGGTTGCTGTTGTTGTTATTGGTTTGGTTGCCGCTGCTGCTGGTCGTCGGCGGGCTGATATACTTCCTTACCTCCTCGCTGGCGGAGACAAGCACGACGACCCCCTCTACGTCGAAGAGGAGGCGCGCGGCAACTTTGCAGTCAATCGTCGGATCCTCGTCCGCCGGGTCCGTCGGGTACGCTGGTGAAATGCTGCCGAATGTGAAGGTGTCGTCGCTCTCGTTGTTGGTCTGTCCAGCCTCCGCTATGCGTTTGACTGTACCACTATGCGTCGCCGCCGTTGTAGCAGCACAAGTGCCGGTATCGCTGTTGTTGCTGTCGTCGCCAAAGGAGCCTACTTCACCGTGCACGGCGCAAATACTACTCAACATAACCTCCATCGCCGTCCGCCCATCCTCGAGCAGCTCGTAGCGTGGCAGAAACACGTGCTCCTCCGTCTCCACCACTCCAATCGTGCGCAGCGAGGAAGCGAGATAGTCGTCGCTGTCACTGAAAATGTCGTTGGGTACACTATCCCCGCGCATCTCACGCGTGGTGTCCTCGTCGAGATGTCCTTGGCATGTGAGGTTTGTGACGGGTACCAGCCGCTGAATATTATGCCGCTTCATCATAGAGAAGTAAAGGCTCGAGAAACTACTCTTGCGTCGATTCTCATGCGTTGCAGCAAACGTGGTGGAGCTCATCTCGCCAGGCTGTGTGCGGCCCAGTGAGGACTCCATACAGTGCACCTGTGACACAGGAGTTGCTGTTTTGGAGCCTTCATCTATGCGCTGTATCATCTGCGCAAAGCTGTCCATGACACTCGTTGTGGTTGTGGTTGTGGGTGTTGTCTGCGTCATCGGCAAGGCGGCATCGCACGCCAGCGGGGTGGGTGACCATGGTGTTAAGGGTGTGGGCCGCTTCAGCATCTTATCGCGCTCACGCCGCTCACTATTCTTCTTGGTACAACGGCTACAAACCACACCGGGAAGGTGCCCTGCGGTACAGGCTGTGCGTGAGCCGGTGTGCTGTGTCACGAAGCGCGGGAGGCCGATGTCCTCTTCTCTCACCTGGGTGTAACTATTGCTGCTGCCACCGCCTTCACCGCCGTCATTGTCACCGCTGCACGGCTCGCACGTCGTGTTGCACGGTGCTGGTGGTGAAAGTGGGTTGGGGCGCTCCTGATGCTCGCGGCTCGGGGAGACGGCGTCGCCCTTGTTGTGTTGGTGCCGCGGCGCCCCTCCGACAAGGAACGTTGATAACGATGGCGTGTACGGCTTCCACGGCGGTGTACATTGTCTTTGTTTTCTCTCGTGCTGCTGCTTTTGTGGGGCTCTTTCCGTCTGCGACCCGGTCCCAGAACCGTGCGTATGCGTCGACAGTGTGGGCTTCTTCTCCGCCTTCCCACACTCGTCCAACGAGGCGCTTGAGCTGTTGCGGCTGCCTTGCATTTTTTGTCGGGTCCTGCTAAGATGAACTCTGGAACCACCTGCGGGGCTCTTGGTGCTGCCGGCGGCCGCAGAACGCTGCGCCTGCCCCTGACGGAAGACGCGCTGTCGTGTGTGCGCACTTCTCTCCCCTGTAAGCGATGACTCCATGGAACTGCTGGAGATGGATGGCGGCCACGTGCTGTTGAAGGAGGTATTCAGAATGTTCAGTGTTGGCGTGCTACGGGCAAGTTGTTGCTGCTGCTGCTGCTCCGCCAGGCCGGCACTGGGGCTGCGCGCAGATTCTATTTGGGAAACCACGCTTCGCGGGGGAGGCTGCGGCCAACTACGGTCAGTAGTCATGGCCGGCGAAGTGGTGGAGGCGCGCATCCGCGTAAGTGGATTCATGTGATAGGGTGCTGGCTGATTCATGCTTGACCGCTGCCGTTCCTTGAAGGAGGGTCTAGATTTTGTCGCCGTTCCCATAGGCGGTGTAGAGGTCGCCTGGCGCTGTATCGGTGAAGATACGTATTTCGGAATCTTGGGTGACGGCGAGGACGTCCGGCGTGTTGTGTCTGCGAAATCACTGACTGGCATGCCGCCCTCCACCCTGATGGTGCCAGTGCCGCTGAAGGTGGTATTGCTATTGCTGTGATTGGTGACAGAATGGTTGAAGCTGATGGTCCCTTGCACAAAGCGATTGCGCCTGAACGCAACACACGGTGATACCGGCCCAGGGGACATCTCCTTTAGCAAGGCACCTTGTCCATTTCGTTCTTGCTGCGGCTGCTGTTGTTGCTGCTTCTCCTTCTGCTCGCCAAGCCGTAGCCGCTGCTTGAACGACATCTTCATCTCCTTCTGTGGTTGCTGCGGCTGCGGCTGTTGTTGTTGTTGTTGTTGTTGTTCTTTCTCCTTCCGCCGCGAGGCTCTATCCGGTGTGATGGGAAGCGGCGGTGGTGCCCGCGTCGACGGCGAGGCCGTGCCACTGCGACTAGAAGAGATGTGCGAGAGCGCCACCGGTGACATGTACCGCGGTGGCATCAGCGGCAGCGACAGAAAAACGGAATGCGTTGAGTCGCCCGGCAGCGGATCCGCTCGTGACGATCTGCTGGTGTGGGGCGAGGGCGCGCTTAGTGGTGGGAATCTGCGTGGCGAAACGCCTCCCACATCCACACCACCTACCATGTTGCTGCTGCTACTATCGATGGAGCACTTATAGGCATCGTTGCTCGATGCCGGCGTTTGTTTGCAATAGTGCATGAATCCGCCACCAGCGCTGCTTCTATGCTGTTACTGTTGTTTTCTCTCACTGTATCACACTCCACGTACCCACCCCACACAGTATACACGTGTGCGTATATGTATGTGTGGACCTTCTGTTGGAATCACTACTAGTGTACGATGCACGGGCACTACACACACCAACACCGCTAAGCTCCCTTCCTGTTGATCGCCACACCACTGAATACGGGGAGTGCGGCGCAGACGGATAGGTAGAAGGTGCCAAGGAACAAACGAACACAAACGAAGGGGGGAAACTAGCCGCGACAACAACAGAAGTAAATAGNGGCGCAGACGGATAGGTAGAAGGTGCCAAGGAACAAACGAACACAAACGAAGGGGGGAAACTAGCCGCGACAACAACAGAAGTAAATAGGAAGGAAGTCTAAATTTCCTCTTTCCCTCCACTTACTATTGGCTATGTGTGTGTCTGTGTGTATGTATGTACAGCGTCTGCCTACTCTTGTTGCTACCCGCTGCTATGATGTGGGTGAAATATGTGTGGTGCTGCACCGACGGGGCGAATACCTGGGGCGGCGCTCTGTGTTGGCTCCAGCCTTCCCCCGCCACGCGTACACACGGGTGAGCGGCTTCCTATACTATCAGCACTAACGCAGCAACAGAAGCGGCAGCGGCAACAGCAGCAGAAAGAGAGATGGAGGGAAGAGAAGATTTGAGGCGACAAGTGTAATGGGACAGAGATGGAGGGAGTGAAAGGGAGAGGGGGTGTAGTGCACAAGGGCCTCATGCGGCGAGGCCGCAGCTCCCAGAAAGAACAAAAACACACGCATAAAGAGTGACGGCTAAGAGGAGTGCATCGACTGCGTTGCCGTCAATGAACGTTCGCAACGTGTCAATGCACACAGACGCATGCACACACATTGAAGATGCCGGGTAGCGAGAAAAGGCTAAAATAGGTAAGAATGCAAGAAAATAGGAGACGTATGTGAGTCATGTCAGCGGACACACCATCATCGCCACTACTGCTTGCGACGCCACCATCACAGAATGGTATTGCTCTCCGACCATCCCCTTCTGTGCATGCGTGTGTGTGTGTGTGTGTGTGTGTGTGTGTGTGTTTCCTTTCGCACGATCACTTAATTCCTTCAGCATCACGCAACAGTCATTAGCACCGGCTTGTATATATGTGTATGCATACGTGACACATACAGGACTTCTACACATCGGCCACATACTTCCTTTACCATTTTGCTTCGTCATTGCCTTTGTCGCCTGCTTGTCTTGTAGATCACCAGGGGAGATGTCTTCTGGGGGGGTGTATCCCCCTCCAGCTGCTGCTGCTGTTGTTGAGCAGCAGTGCCGCCCAGCTCCTTTTCGTCCCCATCTACCGCTTCCAGTTATGAAGGCGACGCTGCTACTTCTGGAGACGGCTTTGTGCTGCTATCAAATACCCCAAACTCCCGGCTCATCGGGTCACTCGGGTCGTACGGCTGGTCGAGCTGCGCGATCTTCGTGCTCTCCTGCAGGAAGCGCTTGTCGAAGTATCGCAGTTCGCTGCGCTTCACGTCCGGCACAAACTCTGGCTTAATCTCGCGCCGAAGCAGCATGTCGAAGTCGAGGCCGCTGAAGAATGGGTGCGCACGGAACTCTGCGCCACTCGTCATGCGCTTCGCTGGGTCCTTCTCGAGCAGCCGCTGCAGCAGCGCCTTGAGCTCCGGGGAGAAGTGCGGCGGGAAGACAAGCGGCTTGTGCAGAATCATGTCGTACATCTCCGCCACGTTCTGCGAGTAGAAGGGCGGCAGACCGTGCACCATCTCGTAGAGGAACACGCCGAGGCTCCACCAGTCGACCGCCGTCGTGTGGCCGGACTTCTGCACGAGTTCCGGCGCCATGTACTCGGGCGTGCCGCAGAAGGTGTGCGTACGCGCGTCGTCGGCGAGCTCGCGCTTCGCCAGGCCGAAGTCCGTCAGCACGACGTGGCCGTCGCGGTCGAGCACCAGGTTCTCCGGCTTCAGGTCGCGGTACAGCACGTTTCTGCTGTGGATGTAGTCCACCGCCATGCCGATCTCCGCGGCGTAGAAGCGCGCGCGCTGCTCGCTGAAGCGCTTGCAGCGCTGCAGGTGGAAGAAGAGCTCGCCGCCGCAGAGGAACTCCAGGACGAGAATGAGATGCCGCCGCGTCTGGAAGGCGTAGTGCATCTTCACCACAAAGGGGTGCGCGATCTCGCTCAGGATCAGCTTCTCCGCGTTGGTGTGCGACACCATCTTGTGCTGCACGACCTGCTGCTTGTCGAGGATCTTCATGGCGTATATGTTGCCGGTTGCCTTGTGCCGCACCCGCATCACGCGCCCGAAGCTGCCGAGACCAACGACAGTGAGCAGCTCGAAGTCGTGCACCGACACGTTCTGGTCCTCGTCGGCGCCGCTGCCGGCGTACAGCACCTGCTCCGTGTGCTCCAGGTCATCCTCGTAGTCCTCCTCGCCCTGCTGCAGCCGCGCCCGCGCCACCTGCTCCTTAATCGCCACCACCCACCGCGTCTTCTCCTCGAGGCTCGGCGCTGACAGCACGTAGCCGCGCGGCAGTCGCGGGCCGACGATGCAGAAGGCGTGCGGGTGAATCGCCACGTCCATCACCTTCGCGCCGCTCGCGTCAATGCGTCCGGTGAGAAGAGTACCGCCACCACCAGCAGTGTTGCTGGAAGCGGATAGCTGGTCGCTGACGCAGTTATTGTTACCGCTTTCACCAGCATCGTTCTTCTTCTGCAGCGGCTGGTGGTGACTGAGCGAGAACGGCTCCGCTGCCTCGCCGCTGCCCTTCAACTTGCCGTACATCAGCACCGTCCCACGTAGTTCAAAGTAGCGCGAGTGGAACTTCTCACCGAAGAACGCGGAGCGCTGGCCAAGCTTTAGCAGCCACCCCGACATTGCCACCGGCACCTCCGGCACCGCGCAGCGCCGGCACACACGCTGCTTCTCCGTCAGCGACCACTCCGCATAGACACTATGAAAGGCGAGGCAGCTGGCGCACGTCACGTAGCCGCAGCGGCGGCAATGGTGCCGCGTAAAGCGAGCCACCGATGCACCACAGACGTCACACGTCTGCGAAGCCTCGTCCGGCTGCCACAACTTCCCACCGCAGCCCTTCGTCGGGCAGTCCCACCGCTTCGGCGGCAGATCCCTGCGCGGCGCAGCAAACGTCGCTTTGCACTTCGGGCACGTGGGCGTGAAGACACGCCTCGGCGGTTCGCTACCCGATGCCTCCACTGCTATTACTGGCAGTGGTGGAGTGCTATTGCTGTTGCTGTTGTTGATGCTGCTGCCGTCATCACCGGCGGTGCCTATCACGCCGGCGGGGTTCATGCACGCACCGGTTGTGTCGGGCTCCCACAACGGGCACGGTACTGCAGCTCCGCCTCAGACCTGCACGTAGAGAGAGATGGGCAGAGAGTTCCCCCACCACACCTCGACTTTCTCGTTACTTTTTAGTTTTTCCTCGGTGGTTCGATGTCGATAATGTGTTGCCTCCCTCGCACCGATTCCTTCCTTCTGCTTTGTGTGTTGTTTTTGTTGTTGTTGTTGTTGGTTTTCACAGCAGCAGCCGCTGGTGGTGATTATCTGCAGCCTTCGCCGGCTGTGTGTAAGTCTCCCCCGCCTTCCAGTCCCTCCCGCCCTCCCTCCCAGCAGCAGTGCACCTGATGATGGCAGTCCTGGGCAGGCCCTACGCAGCGGCAGAAATAACAACAAGAGAGGAGGAGTGCAGCGCATGGCATCAAGTGAGTGAGTACAGGGATACAGTTAACTCATCTTCTCGTATTGAACAGCCAGAGTGGGGCGAGGGAAGAAAAACGCATACAGCGGCAGCATGGCGTGCCCCTTCTTATTTGCGTCTTGTTTTGATTCATCCCTGATTCTTTGCTGGTTTTGTCTTCCCTGGGTGACGCCAAAGCAAATAAATATATCACCGACGGACAGAGACTGCGCGGAGAGGAGGACAGCCGTGCGGTTGTACGCATCCCTC
>NW_008826093.1:0-13238 GCF_000691245.1 Trypanosoma grayi
TCAACCCCCGTATAAGCCGAAGAAGTGTGGAGATTTTCGAGGGCTCCCAGTGGCGCCACAGCAGCCTCTCCCCGCTGCAGGAGAGAGCGCGACCACACACCATAAGCCAGATTCCACCCTCACCCGAAACAGGATTGGACAGGTACGATGCGAGCGGTGCTGTGGATGATGTCCCACCGCCGTCGCTGTATGATACCAGAGAGCCACTTGATGATGGCATTAGGAACGCCGTCGACAGTGACGGATCGCAGCTTATCGGCGAATTTGAAGAAAAAATGAGAGAACTAATAGATGAGTGGCGAAGTCTCGAGCATGTGTAACCGTAGTTTTCTTTTTCGTATTCTCCTCTTGCCACAGTGTAAGCTTCCCCCTTTCTCCATCCATGCCACCCTTTACCAACACTTGTCTTGCCTTCTATATATATCGAATATCGAAGTACTGTTGTGGAGAATGTGGCCTTTCTTCTTTCTGAGCTTCACTGAGTCTCGATCACTGGACTATTTTTTCGTTTCTTTCCACACTCTTTTGATTCTTTTGAAGAAAAGTGTGTGTAAGTGAGAGGGTGAGTCTCTGTATGAAATGCGGCGTCTCTCTGTTGCACATGTGTGGTGGGTGCACGCAGCCGTCCTCACACCTGGGCGTTCACTGAAGCGCAAACTGAGCCCCGACCGCACGCCCGATGAAGAGGTTCAGGACAGACAAAACACATTTGTGTGGTCGGACAAGCATGCCTTCCGCCCGCATCAACACTTCACGTATGACCCGTGCAGTTGGAGCCGCCCTTTAGAAGAGAAGTTGAAGGCGAAGCGGCGGCTAACATTAGTGGAGCGACTACGCGCGCTAGAAGAGCGAGAAACGGAGGCGAGGCGTGCCTTTGAAGCAAAGGATAAAGCAGAGGACTCCGAGGAACCGATTGCCAATGCAGACTATTTCTACTCCCTGCAAGACACAGCAGCTCTTCCCATTTCCCTGCAGAATCTTCTTGAGCGCATGAATGAGCTCCGTTTACTTTTAACTATGCCGAGGCATGCCGGTATAGCACTGGCAAAGGTGGAGCGGTTGCGAGAGGAGTACAGAGAGGTGTTGCTATCTGTGTATAACCGTGTTCGTGTGGGTGTTGTCGGAGAGACGATAAGCTTTGATGCGCTACTGTATTCGTGGTTTCTACTTCTTGAGGCGGCCGAGCCTTTGTTAGAGGCAGTGACAGCTGGACATGATCGCCAAGAAGATGTTTTGTATGCCATCTGGATGATGCGTGGGGCGCTCGACACGCTGCTTATACACGCTACCAACCATATGGGTGCGTCTGTTGACGAGACAGTATTGCTAGAGGGTTGGGTCGAACTCCTCGACGTGGCGACTCACCCCTTTACACGTCATGGTTGTACATTGCGGAACGACGGTGCTATGCCAGTGTGCCAGCTGAATGCTCTTGAGACGTTGTCGGGCAGTGTATACGCGCGCACAATGCAGGCAACGGTGGATCGAATGGTGGGGGACGCTGGGGTTTCTGCTGGAGCTGAGTTGCTTGACCCGCAGCATCTGCACGCGCTTCTCCGCTGCATGAAACACTGCCACTGCACGGATGAGGCAGAACTCCAACGCGCGGCGTTGGTGACGCGGCGGGTATTGGACGGGATCCTCGCCGTACTCAAAGGGGCTGTGGCACCGTCGTTTCGCCACTCCATGCGTTTAGCGTTGCTTGGAAATGGGACACATCGTGTTGCCGCCGACGCTAGTGGGGTGGAAGTTAGCCGCGCGCCAATTCCCGTCGTGCTGGACATGTGTGACCCACCCAATGGTTTGAAGGAGCCGGTGACCGCGGCAGACGACGCACTACTCGTTACCCAGGCCTGCGTGACTCTTCTGCGGCTGACGACACACGCCTCATCAGACACGCGTGCCAAGACTATTGAGACCGCCGATATACTCTTACAGCTTCTTTCCTACACACCTAACTATGACCTCAGCATTGGCGAAACCGTCGGTTTTGTGTGTGAGCTGCTTGAGGGCGGTGCATTGGGCGACAACGCCAGTTCAAGTGAGCGTCATCTGCGCGTTCTTCTGCTTCTTTCGCGCCTCCAGCTCTCTCTGTGTGACGACCGCGCGTTGTTGTGCCAGCTGCTGTGTCACATGTGTCGTCTCACCCCGCCCAAGGCATCCACAACGACTGAGCTGCAGGAGTGGAAACGGCTGCATGGACTTTCCATGCACAAGCTGCTGCAGACGCTTCGAGCAGAGGAGATGTGTCAACACGTTGAACCAACTGCCGACGGCCCAGACACATGGGAGGCTCTCCTGGCGTTTGGCAAATACAACGGTGTTGTTCCGCTTTCGCTGTGGCGGGACGCTTGCCACCTCCACTTCTCCGGCACTTCCCCGCTTCTACCAGCGTGTGCTCGCACCCTCTTAATGTTGCGAACCCGCTGCAGGAGTAACGGCGCTGCTGTGACAGATGCAGGGAAGGTTTTGTCACAGTGCACGACACACATGGACTTCGAATCCGTGTGCCTGATGGCTAGGCTGCTGCAGATTGCGCTGGGCGGGCGTGTCACCAGTGAGGAACTTACCAGCGATGCCTCTGCGTGGGACGAGGCGCGTGACGCCGCAGACGGAGATGTCGCGCTCTTGTCTCTGCTCGATGCGGCTCAACGGTGCATCGCGGCACGACAAGCTACACAGTCTGTTGTGACGACCTTTTTGTAAGGTTTCCTCAGTGTTTTATGTGTTGTTGTTGTTGATGCCGAGCTGCTTTCGAGCATCATGGGAAGGTGAATATTTTCACTCCTGTCGTTGCCCTTTTGGTAATCCCCGCCCTCTTCGCTCTTATCTTTGGTTTGTTTCTCTTGACACGTGCTTTGCGGCAGGAAGCATCAGCGATCATCAGGTATACAAACCCCTTTGCGCCACGGAAATGCCGGAGGAGGTCATTCTCATGTTCGACGTCGCCGGCGTCCTGACGACGTCACCGTACCCCGCGTCGCGGCGACTCGCGGAGACGGTGATGCGCTGCGTCTTTGAGCGTGCGGAGGCGCATCTCAGGTCGACCATTGGCAATGAATCGCCAAGTCTCTTGGCGCAACACTACTCCAGCTTTTTTTCACTTGTGCGGAATTTCACGGAAAATGCACGCGGCTGTAAGGGTGCGTTTGAGCGTCTTGAGCTGGGCGAGATCAACCGCGTGCAGTTCGTTTCGATGTTCCATGCGGAGATGGAGTTCATGCTTACGGCACTCTCCAAGAAGAATCCGGAGGAGCTGGATTTGATGCGCATCGCCAACCCCAAACGCGTCGTGGCGCTGCGCGAGCGCTACCCGCTGCTCGGGGACCCAGTGATTCAGGAGCTGGTGCGCGAGCTGGTGGACTCCGAGGCGTTTCTCTGCACAATGGAGAAGGTGTCGCCTCGGCGCAATGTGCTGAACCTGCTCCACTACCTTCGGATGAAGAGCCAGCAGGAGATACGTCTCGTGGTAGTGGCGAACACCTGGGAGGTGGAGGGGCAATACGCGCGCATGAGCAAAGCACTGTCGAACGCCGTTGGGGACTCCAATTGGTCGTACTTCCCCTCAAGCTGCCCCATCGACTACAACAAGGGCGGTGTGAAGTCGTCTTTCCTCATCAACGGTCTCTTCGACGCGTACGTGCAGAGTTACACGTTCCACAATCGTAAACCATTTCCTGATATTTTTATTCACGCAACGGACGAGGCGATGAAGACCCGCATGCTTTCTGAGGCATCAATAAAGTTTGATGTGAAGCCCCATATTTTCCTGTTCGACGATGTACTTGAAAATTGCGAAACGGCGCGTAATTTGCCCGACAGTTCATTCGAAAAGGTTTACTACGTCGAAAACGGGGCGTATGACGTGTACGAGGACGTGCTGGACGCACTAAAGACGGTTGGTGCAACGGACTCCTTCTGGGCGGAGGTGGCAAGAGGTGTAGAGAGCGATGTGTCGCCGCTCTTCAAACCTCCACGCGACCCGCAAGGAAAGCCGACCTCGTGGATCAATGAGGAGATGTACAACTACAACAACAACCTGCTGATTCTCCCACCACCGCTCTGTGAAGCCTGCGAGCCACGTGGCGTACTTGAATCCGACTCATTCCTAAACGACAATGACAAGGACGCCATTCTGTTTTATTGCGCACAACACCTTCCGCATCTGTTCCCTATTGATATTCCCAGCACCTACACGAGGAATCTCCAGCTTGCGCGCAAGCCGGGGTTTGCCACGTCAGCTGGGCCCATCGTCTTTGAGCCGATGTGGGGGTCTGGCTTCTTCAAGACATATCGCATCACACTCCGTACCGGAAGTTACGTTCTTCGCGTACAACCCAGCGGCCCAATGCCTTATGGCACTGTCGACATTCGCACAGAGTGTGAGGTGGTGCGCTATCTCAGCCAGGCTTCATTACTTCCTCTGGCCAATTGCCTTCTATATTGCGACTCATACTCTGCCAACGGCCACCGTTTCTCTTTGCGGCGCTATGTTGATGGCGAGATCATCACACACCTCTCGAAGCTCATTCAACCACGCATTCACCGTCCTTACTCGAAGGGGCGTCAGGTGGTCAACCTGGAGTTTGACCCCCGCCGCTTCTTTCTGAACGCAATAGTTGTGTTGGTAGAGTTGCACAGCGTCCCGCTCTTACCGTTTCTTTCACGGCATCGAGGAGAGCGGCCGTCCAATGGCAGCACCAATACTGTGCACCCACTTCTTGAAAAAATCAAGGAATGGGATGCAGTGTACAGAAAGGCAGTTGACGCAGCGAAGCTGGAAGATGGCACATCCATTTTTCAATCAAGAAGACTGGAGCGGCTGTCGCAGGCCCTGGTGGACGCCTTTGATGAAACGCGGCTGCGGGAGCGTCAAGTTCCATACCCAGAACGTTTGGTGCTGATTCACGGCCGCTACAAGCTACAAGATCTCATCTTTGCTCCCCGGTCCTTCGAAGGCAGGCACAAGTACCCACCGCAGCTTCTTGGAGTGATGAATTTTAACTGTGCGGGACCCGGAGACCCACTGGTTGATGTGGCGAGTCTTGCCCTCATGGCGCTGCTTCGGCCACCGCGTGGCATCTGCGACATGCCCAGTGAAGCACGGGCGCTCTTCCCCACACCACAGTGGATTCTGGATAAGTACTGCAGGGCCACCGGGTACATGCGAGAGTTGCCCAAGAAGAAGCGTGAGTCCATCTTTAACGTGTATATGAGCGCCATGTGTCTGCGCTACGCCGTCACACTGACATCGCAGCTTTCCGAAGTGCACAAGCTGAACAATGAGCTCTCGCTAAAGGAGACACGCAACCTGTCCGTCATTGAGCACGCCGTACAACAGGGCCTCGCTGTCATTCATGAGCGCCACTCCCGATTGTAGCCTTGCTCTGTTGACGTTATATATGAGTGTTTGTGTGCATGTGTCTAAAACAGCATCACTTCAGACAAGAAGAGCAAAAAAAAAGGGGTGGGGAAGAGGGGGTAGGCGAACATAAAAAAAGGAGAGAAAAAACAACAAAACAAAAACAAAAACAAAAGGAGAGCAAACGATCATAAAAGAAAATGTGCGAATAGCACCATCAACAATTTTTCAATGAAAGGTATATGGGGGGGGGGNCCCCCCCCCCCACTGTCGCCAGCACATAGGATTGGAAGAAAGGCAAAAACAAAAGAAAAGAAAAAACAACCGAACAACACCGTTGGAAAAATAGGAAAACATCGCCGGCAGGCCGTGTCTTTGTGGATGTATGTGTCTGTGTGTGTATGCATGTGTGTGCATCTATATTTTTTTCTTGTTGAATGCATTTTTTTTTGTTCTTTCTACCAGTAGTGCTCACTGTCTTCCACCCCCCACGCACACCTACTCGCACACACACACGCCGTGGTGTGAGATGTTTGGGTGTGATATATTTACTTCAGTGACTGCTTTTGCGCATGTATGGCTGATGTTATCTCAATCTACGTGAAATATGAGAGTTACAAGTAGTCTTACACTGACCTTACCACGTGGATATCATTTTCTTGTCTGTGTGCGTGTGTGTCTGTCTGTGTATGTGCGTGTGATGTCTTTTTTAAATCGTTTCGTCGCCTTTCTTTTTTCGCTTCTGTAGGTGCTGCACACACACATATATATATATATATATATATAGGGAGANAGCAAAAAAAAAAAAAGGATTGTAGGGTTAGTTTTTGCACTCCAGCGCTTTGGTACAATCCTACGGCGACACTAGGCTCGCCAACACGGACCGTCAAATATAAGACGGTGTTTATCTGCATCATTTTCTTGTTTTTTTTTGTCAATTCATTGTTTTCTCGGTTTTCCATGATGCCTGGTGAGCCGTTGGGCGGCGACACCACGAATCCTTCTACGGGCTCCACCGCCGGGGGTCTGGGCGTCGATGAATTTTCGTATGACTCGACGACGCTGCGCTGCAGCGACGGGACTCTGTACGAGGGGCCGCTTGTCGCCGGCGAGCCGGAGGGGCACGGCGTCTGCGTCTTCCCATCAGGAACCGTGTGCGTGGGGAACTTCGCACGCGGCCTGTTGGAAGGGCCTGCGGAGGTGCTGCAGCCGTCCGGCGCGCTCTTTTCCGGTGTGTTTCGACGCTCCGTGGCGCACGGCCGCGGCGTCTGCCTCCTCGGTGACAGGCTCACACGCGGCAAGTGGAAAAATGGGGAGATGGTGGAGGAGGTGAGGGCTGAATCGGGCGATGGAGACCGCGGGCGCATCTTGGCTTCCGTTGCCAGGGTGTTGCGTGGCCACCTACGTGTTCTTCTCTGCGATGGAACTACATCACAGCCCATGAATGTCGCCGGGGCCACACGCATCAATGAGCCGCTTGTGCACTTTGGTCGAAATCAATTAATGGGGCCGAACTCTTCTTTTGCTAGCGAGGAACGCAATGAGTATCAAACTGGCGTCACATCGGGCAATGCGCCCACAAGATCCCCATCGTATACACGGGTGCTCAATTCGGGGAACGTGCAACAGAACCAACCGATGGATTTGGAGGGATCCTTCTCGTACAGTCCGGGGAAGCGGCGGCAGTCGGCGGCTGACGGCCATCAGCAGGAGAAGTCAGTGCCGAAGAGTATTCTTGCAACAGGAGCTTCGCCAGAAGCAATATTCTCCTCTGCTGCGCCTGCGGCGAATGAGATGTTCTCACTAACACAATACGCAAAATACTGTGCTTTTTTTTTGTTCCCGTTCCTTTCGTTACCACAGTTGCCTTTCTCCCCAATACGCAGTGCAATGCTGGATATGGAGCGTGAGTTTGTCGTCAGCGGTGCCCCTCTCTTGAGGGAGTTCGATCCGCCAGTTGTATCTTTATACCTCACCACTTTAGCTATGTGTTGCCAAATCGCAGCCACTGCGATTGTGGCAATGAAGGTCAATCTGGGGAATGCGAGTGAAGGTCGTATGACCCTTGCGGAGATGTCTGTTCCGTGTGTGCTTTGGGTAACGCATGCTGGCCTCTTAGCGGGATACAATAGCTATTTGCGTGTGGCGCACGCACTTGAACGTCTTGACCGTCGTTTAACGCCGCGCCTCTCTGCATTCGCTGCTGGTCTTGTGGATGCCAAGACAAATGTCTGTATATACACCTGGGATGATGAGGGGCGTGGTATGGTAACGGACTCGAACTACCGGTACCGCTGGGTGATGGTGTCTCTCTTTGTTGGCATCATCATGGGAATAGCAGCACCTCTCACGCGTTTAGGATTTGGGAACTCATTGTTCGGGAGTGATGTATACGAAAGGTCAGCAGCAATTCTAGTCCTTTCATCTGAGATCTTGTTTTCCTCCACCCTTGCGTACTATGTGGTGAAGATGACAGACATGCAGCGACAAATGTTGGAGCAAATGCGGGTGCTCACGCGACTAGCATATCTTGAAGACAGAAGCATGATGCGGCCAAGTGAGTTCTTGAAACATCGGTTTAACTTTGAAGAGCCGTTGAATCTGAATGATGTTTTCAGTGGCGTAGTCGGATGGTATGTCGTCCGCTCACTTGTCCTCTATGCAGCCACGTGCTCGAACCACGCAGCGCGAAGTACTGCCATGAGTATATTTTTCTTAATGGTGCTTTGTGGTTTTTTGGTGACCATTGGAGACATTGTGTACATGCTGGTTGCCGGCCACGTCCACAACGGCACCTACTTCTCTACAGGGCACACTTACGCTATTGTACTTTGTACCGCTTGGGCCATTCTGCTCCTGCGATACCTTTACGTGTGTGTTAGAACAGTCAGCGAGCGTGGACGCCATCTCTATCTTCTCGATGTGGCGTCGCTCTACCACCGCCTAAAACAGAAAGAAGGTGACTTTAGCGGTGACACTATTGCAACGTGCCGTCGAATGCTGGAGGCATACGATCAACTCCCGTGCATATTCTCTACTTCTGTCACGCCGCTTATGCTTACGGTCGTTCATTTTATTCACCTGGTGGCATTAGTAGCTGTTTTCGTAGATCTGTACATCGCTGTCTCTTACCGCTAAGCAATGATACCATGTTTCATTTCTGTAATTTCATCCTGCGGGACTATTGGCATGCTGAATTGTTTTGAACTCCTGCTGCGCATCACGGTGTATGTTATTTCCCTTGCCTTTCATTTAGTGCCAGTTGCACGCCGGTTTCTTACGTAGAGGGAGAGAAGACTGCTGCTGCCGCTCCCAGTAGATATATGAAGCGGCCGGTCTGTATCACAGGCCGCGCTTTCTCCCCGGAAAATGAAACCATTCTGTGGACACATGCAATGGCGCGAGGCTACAAGACGAGTGTGTGGGTCCCAGAAAACCTTGTCCAGCGCCTGCAACTAAAGTTTCGCGGCTGCATGGCGTCATCACCCATCGGTGTCAACGCCGCAAATGGGAGACGTTTCTTTTACAACATATCACAACTTGACTGCCAGCAGGAGAGGCTGCGAGCAATGGTCAATGATCTCACACTGCCAGCACAAGCGGTAGATTGCGGTACGCCATCGCCCGCAATGACATCTAACGTGTTGCCGTTAAATACTAACGGCGAACCGTTCCCACCAGAGTTTGCGGGGGAGGTGTTTGCACGCTTCGCCCACCGGAAAGAGTTAATACACAGCCATTACTGGGCTACAGTCGACGAAGCAGAGATCATCTTCGCCAGCCCTTTTAACACATCTTTTCTCACAGAACAGAACGCCGTGACTCTTAACGGTGCATCCCCCTGTCCCCGCGTGACTTACTTTAACGTGAGTGGAACACGCCGACCTGAAGTTTTCAACACATCCACGTGTTGCCGCTACTGCCCAGTAAATTGTTGCGGTATACCTTACTCCCCGGTAGTCGCAGTTCACATGAAGGCGTCCGCCATCCGCCACGGCTGTATGAAGAGCGCGGTGTGGATGACGACGCGGCGCGTGGCTTGTTGCGGTGGCCGCATCGTCAGCGGTGCTAAGCCACTCACCCTTTGCTTCGATGATGTTTACCACCTGGTGAACATCGCCATGACAGATGATCCGGCACGTTTAATCGAGCTGTCCCTGTCGCGTGTGCCGTCTGGCCATGCCGACGACGGCCCACTGACGGTGCCGTGAATTTTCCTACGTGTTTCTTAATGTCTTTAGTTGTCTCTCTGTGTGCGCACGGTTGGTGGTGCTTCATATGGGTTGTCGTTGCCTGTTGTTGCTGTTTTTTGAGGGGGCTGTGCCCTTCGCTCTTACCCCGCTTGGGAAGGAGCTCTACGCACTGTGTGATGCTCAAATGCGTGCTGGCGTTGTTTCTGCCTCCTCCTCCTCCCCCGCCTTCTTTAAGAACCCGAAGGGTGGACGGCGAGTGAATGCGTGCGGCGACGGAGGTGCTGGAGTGCGATGCAGTGTAGTGCTGCGCGCCGCTGCTTGGCCGCCCTGCAGCTGTTCGCGCTTGAGCGGCGGAGGGTGACGATGTCGTACAAGCACTTTGAGAGCGCCGTGGACATCGAGGCCGCCTTCCGCCGCCTCCCAGCCGAGGAGGTAGAGTCGATGGAGCGCAGCGCGGAGGCTCTGCGGCATGATGCTGCGTTGACGCCTATTGTGGAGGACACGGATGTGGACGGCGCCATGGCCACAACGCTGCCGAAAGAGAACGAATGGATGGTGCGGCAGTCGGCTGGAACGGATGAAGACGCCCTGTGACCTTCCTGAGCATATTTGAGGTTTGTGGCATGTAGCTATCCTGTTCGATTGCACCAGTGCTTAGCACCACTACCCTCATAATTATAATCATCATGCGTGCTGCCGCTGTCAACTCACTGCTCCTGTTTTTTCCCTTTTGTGCCGCTGCTGTTGCCATGCTTCTAAAGTAAGCCTCCAATAAACACAATGGTGCTCGGGTTTTGTGATCGCATCACGGTTCCCCCGTCGATCAATGAATCACAGCGCTTTGGGTTCGTCGTCTGTGGAATGTTCTGCGCCCTCGCGGCCGGTGCCATCTATGCCTTCTCGCTTATATCCGGCAAGATGACGGACGACTACAAATTCTCACAGAATGACATCACTACGGTCTCCACCGTTGGTATTGTACTTGGCTACTTCACACTGCCCTTTGGGTTCATCTACGACTACATTGGGCCGAAGCCTATCTTCGTGATTGGCATTGTTGCCTTTTCTCTTGGTGCCACGTTGTTCGCATTGACGTTCCAAGACACCATTGGTCACAGTGTGGCGAGCCTCTCAGTCATCAACGCCATCATGAACATCGGCTGCTCCATGTTTGACATGGGCGCCATCCTGTCTATCCTTAGTTGGTTCCCCATTGACCGTGGCCTTCTGGTGGCTGCGACCAAGACAATGACAGGACTGGCTGGCTCCGTGATCGCGACGGTGTACAACACGTACTTCTCCGGCAAACACTCGGAGTACATGTTTTTTCTCGTCAGCATGGTCGCGGTGATTGGTATCGTCAGCTTCATTTACATCCAGATCCCGCCGTTCCACATGACTGGGTACCGCCTTAAGCACTACACGGAGGAAGAGTATGCCCTTGCGCGCCGCGTGGAGCACATGTACCTCGTGAAGAAGGCTCCCCGCCGACGTTTCCTGGTCCTGTTCGTAATTGTCATTGGCCTTCTCATCGTAATCACGACGCAGAGCATAGTATTTGTATTTGAGGATGATGAGGTGCCGTTCTACAAGCGGAACCCGCCAGCAATTGTCATGATTGTGCTGTACTTTTCGCTAATTATTGCGGTTCTACCACTGCCCTGGCTGGACGGCCCAACGAGGGAGGAGGAACCCAATAGGGAACCTGTGGAGCTCAGCGGCAACATGAGCGACGGTGACGGGAATGCTGTTGTGGATGCTGCGGATGGGTCAAAGAATGTGAACGAGGAGGAGCAGTTATACCACAATGACGACAGGAACTTCCCACAGTACCGCACCAGCTTCTTCCACAACGTGCTTCACAACATTCCGCTGTGGTGCGTGTGGATCAACGCTGTCATCGTGTCGGGCGGTGTGCACATTGTGGTGCTGAACAGCCGACAGCTGTACGTGGCCGTCTCTGAGAACACTGAGGATGAGCAGCGCCCCAGCCTGTATGTGGCGCTCACGAGCGTTGGTAATGCCCTCGGCCGACTCGCTGTCAGCTTCTACGAGGCGTGGAACGCTAGCCGACCACTGGAGAAGCGTACCTCAATCACTGTCACGTACTGTATTCCGGCACTGTTGATGTGTTTGTCTTGCATATTTTTCCTCATTCTACCGGCGAATGCGCTGATCGTGCCGATGCTGCTTGGTGGGCTGGCCAATGGTTCTTACGCCGCTGCGCTCGTGCTGACTGTCCGGACAATTTTCAGCATTGATGTGGCGAAGCATTACAACAGCATCTTCTTCTTTGATCTCGCCGGTGTTATATTCTTTAACCGCCTTCTCTTTGGTGAAATCATGACGAGGAATTCTGTCATTGGCCCGGAGGGGCAGCCGCAATGCTTGGGCCGTGATAAGTGCCTGCGGACGACGTTTATTGTAATGGCCTGCCTTTCGGCGTTCGCCTTCGTGGCGAGTCTGACAATGCACATTGTGTACATGCGCTTTGTCCGCGATAAGTGGGCTGAGAATTCGGGGCAGAGGGATGAGGAGCAGGTGGAGACTCAGCTGGAACTTATAGATTGATTAAAGCGATTTTTTTGTCTTTTTATCTCTTGTAATTAGTGTCTTTTTTTGTTTTTTTTTCTTTTTTGTGGCTAGCACAATTTTGTTGTTTACTCTGTGGCAAATGTTTATTCATTTTTCTGCACCCCGCTGCCGGGAAGAAGGAAGGAAAAGGGCGACAGGAGAAAGCGACTATTGTGACTATGAGCCGACCCCCTGACAAACCCGATGAGTGACGAGAGTGTCATGGCCGCACAGCCGTGAGTTTTTTCTGTTATTATCAGCTCCATTGTTGTTGTATTACCACTTTAAAATAGTGCGATCGTTGTGCATGATGAATAATATATGAAAACGAAGAAGGCTCGAAAAATGCAGCTCGAGACAACGACGGTGAAAACGTTTTTGATAAGATGTCTTTCGCCTAGGAAATATTGATCGGCTTTCGTAAAAGAGCATAATACAAAAATATATCAAATGAACGACTCAGTTGGCTGAAATTCGGTTGCCAACTGGTGTCATTGCTCACACACGAAATGCGTTTTTGGTCTTGACCTAAAGGCGTTCTTGGAGCTGGTTCTCCCTGACTGTGTGGCTTGGCGTTACAAAGTGCGGAAGCGTGCTTATTTGTGTGGTGCTTCAACCTTTACAACATTCCACTCTTCTTTCTGCTTTAATCCATTGCCTAGCGTGACCTCTGCAAGGAGGTGCTGCCCATGATGAGGACGTAGACAGCCAACGCCAAGGGGCTGCCAACCACCAACAGCAAATGAATAGTGCCGGTCTGCGACGAAGGTGGTGCCAGGAGCGACTTGCCTCTACTTCATAAGGCGCCTCTGTACCGTGGCATTTGGGAAGCACTACGATTTTCTTTCCTCTTGTACATATGCTTCACCGCTTCTTCTGGAATAGAACTTATTTGGTGCAGCATCCGCCATCCGCCATCCGCCACGGCTGTATGAAGAGCGCGGTGTTGATGACGACGCGGCGCGTGGCTTGTTGCGGTGGCCGCATCGTCAGCGGTGCTAAGCCACTCACCCTTTGCTTCGATGATGTTTACCACCTGGTGAACATCGCCATGACAGATGATCCGGCACGTTTAATCGAGCTGTCCCTGTCGCGTGTGCCGTCTGGCC
>NW_008826094.1:0-13196 GCF_000691245.1 Trypanosoma grayi
GAGAGAGAGAGAGAGAGAGAGAGAGAAAGGGTAGACACATGCGCACACACACACACAAAAAAATGTCACAGACATGCATATGCACTTAGACGTATCATTACGTGTGTGTGTGTGTGTGTGTGATTCTGTCCTCTGCATCCTCCTTTCGCCGCTTTGCTCCTACTTTTCTCATTGCTCAGATTTGCACACAAAAAAGGTATCTGTTGCATAGGACAAAAATTCACTTCCAGGGCGGGTGCAGAGGTTGGCATGCATGTGCACAAAAGCAACAACAACAACAAAACTTTCATGCACGCTCCGTCATGCAGTGACGTACTACTACTAACGGTGCTGGACTTGCTGCACAACCACAAGCACAACGGGTGTGGTGCCCATCATTCAGGCAAGTGTTTCGGCCGCTGTCGATGTGTGTCTGAGGATGACAGCGGGAAAGGACATTCCTTTCAATAATGGTCCGAGCGGCATTTTTCCAAACATCTCCACAGCGCCCGCTCGCCTGCTTAGCGGCCGAGAAGTCTCGTCAAGGAACAAATGGACGGATGAGGTTTGGTATTCTTGATAGATATGAACATATACGGGAGGCTGAATCAATTTTTTTTTTTGACGGTGGCTGCACCTTATGTCCGCCCATCTGGGTGCGAGACAAGAAAAGAGAAAAACGAAGGAGAACATTCAAGGAGTGCTTTTGTCCGTCATTTTGACGGAAGGCACTCACGTTGAATTCGTGACTCAGCCATTTGAGTGGTGTTTTAGATGCCACAAAAAGTTTGATGCTGCTGAATGTCGAGCTTTTTTTTGTGTTTCATTCACTCCTCCGTTGGTGTTTCCTCTGTGTGAGGCTCGTGATGGGCAGTTAAAATGCCCCTTCCTCTTCCCTTACCAGATATTCGTCTCATTCTGCGCATTGTGTGACTTTTTTTCTTTTCTCTGAGCTTGCGACAAGAGTGGGCTGGACTTACGGTCGTACGGCATTGACTTTACCCTTATCATATTATGTTATTTCGCACAACTGACTGCCAAGGGCGAGCTTGGCGAGAACCCACCCAGCCCTCTCCGCCCCGCGCGGGAGGCGGGTTAAAAACACTTTGAGCGCTTCCGTTTCGTAAGTAGGGAAAAAAAATGGGGGTTTGGGAATGTCTTGTTTCGGTGTAAAAGTGTGGGGGAAAAAACCGGTGCAGATCGAAGGAAAATTGATAATACGACTTTTTCCCAATCTCTTTTCTATATGGTCTCTCTTGGAGGAAATTACGGCTGGGACTATTCGTATTAACATGTTTCGTTCTTCGCTTCTGCCTTTTGTTTCTGATTTTCGTGATGCTGCACAGTGTTTGGTATTCTCTGTGGATGCCCCGGCAGCTTTTTCCACCATAAATGAGAGAGAGGGGGGTGGGGAGGGAGAGAGAGAGTGAGTAAAGTTTGGGAATCGAGTTGTAAGTGGCATCACTTTTTGATTTCCCTTTTCCCTTTTTGCGTTTTTTTTTTCTGGCGTACCTCATTGCGTGTGATACTTTAGGGCGAATTTTCTTCTTTCTCTCCCTGTGTGCACGTGTGCCTGCTGCGGGTCGGCTTCTATCACCCCCACGGGTTGCTGCTTCGTAGCGTCGCTTAAACTCTCGTTGTCTCTCTCCATTCTTTCAACGCCAACTGAGGTAGAATAAGGGGTAGGTGCACAGTAAGAAGAAAGTTTGACGCCGTAATGAGTAGCTCCACTCGAGGCCTCAACAACAGCGGCAATAACAGCGGCGGGGGGCAGCAGCTCCAGAAGCGCCGCATCAGTCTTAATCCAAAGGTACACGAGCACATCCCACCAGAATACATGCCGAACTTGGCTAAATATAAGTACTCGGGATCCGATTCCAGCATTGTTGGACGTTACATTATGCAGCCGTACTGGAGTTTCATTGTGAGTCTTGTGCCAATGACAGTGGCACCCAATGCGATAACACTCACGGGATTTTTGATTGGTGTTTCATCGACGATTGTGACCATGTTCTTCTACTATTTTAATGAAGCTATCTATCCAGCGTGGGTGTGGTACTACGCAGCCTTTGCTCTGTTTACGTACCAAACATTGGACGCTATCGACGGTAGGCAGGCACGCCGAACCCAAACTGTGAGTCCACTTGGTGAGCTGTTTGATCATGGATGCGACGCATTTTTAACACCATTAGTTCAGGTTAACCTGTGCTGTGCACTAAATCTACCACCATGTTTAGCCTTTTTTTACTGCGCGATGTCATCTTGTGTGCTGTTTTCCTCAATATGGGAGCAGTTCAGCACGGGTACACTGGATCTTGGCTACATGAATGGCCCAACCGACGGCATTCTTATAGCCTGCACCCTTTTTCTTATCACTGGTATGTATTCCCCAGCTGTTTGGGATACTGATGTAATTACCCCGTATGAGGTACCGCTGCCCTCTTATTTGGGATGGGGACCAGTGGTCATTTCATCGATTCGCAGCATTCTCTTCTTGTACGTTCTTATTGGTGGATTTGTTACCATAGCAACGAACATTATTCACGTGGTGCGAAGACCCAGCGTTCATGCAGGAGGATTGTCATTTGTTGTGGCACTCCCTATGCTCCTTATGCTGTTCCTCCACGTGTGCTTGTACTTGACATATGTCCACATACAAGGGAGATACCCATTCGCATTTGAGCTGAGTTTTGGCTTCTTAACGTCATATACGGTTACCCGAATGACGGTGGCAAGACTGTGTGCAATGCCGTACAATCTTTTCAATGCGTTCTACTTGATTTCATTGTGCGTTACTTTGGGGGCTCTTGTCATCCATGCGTACTTTGGCTGGATCGAGACCAAGTATCTGGAGCCGTCGCTCGGCTCGGCCATGGTTGCGTTGGCCGCTCTGGGGGTTTGGCAATACCTGCATATGATCCTGTCGCTCTTCACGCAGATCTCGTATTACTTCCAAATCCCCATACTCTCTATTGCCCCTCGGAAAGAGACAGACACCAAGAAGGACTGAGGTTGAGAACACGACGAAGTGGGGGGGGGGACTGTTCAACCTTTTTTTTTTGTCTGTTCTCTTGTTTAGCCTTCTTTCCTGCCCGGGCACCTGTGGTGTGGTGTGGATGAGCCTCGCATCTTCAGCATCACTTTCCCCCCTCGTCCCCCACTCACACACACACACACACAAGAAAGAAGAGACATGGAAGTGCACAATACGATGAATTACGTAATGTGGGGCTCGCTTTTCTGTTTCTTCTTTATTTTCCCACTGTGTGTGTGTGTGTGAGAAGGAGAGAGAGACTGTGTGTGAACACGTCTTTGCTTTTTATTCGCTTCTGGTGGCGGCTGTTGCCGAGACAGGGCTAGCGGTGCGTGTGTGGGAGGCGGGGGCATCTCCATGCTGGCGGCGGTGAGTGTGCCTGTGGTGGCGTGTGCGCTTTACCCCCAAGAGGGTTCAAACATAAAGAAGGGTTCACATACACACACTTCCAAATAAACACAAAAAAAGCAAGAAAGAGGAAAAGAAAAAAAAAAAAAGAAAAAAGAAGGGATGCACCAAAAACAAATGCACAAAGATGTGCGCATGCAAAACAAACGAACAACTCCCTTCCACTCAAAAAAAGAAAAAAAAACGAAAGAAGAAAAAAAGGCTTAAGCAATAAACCTGCTACCCACTCTACACTTGGGTGTATGTCTATGAGGGGTTTGGGTGAGGGGAAAGCAAGCACCCTCTGGGTGCTAAACTTACAGAACAATGGTGGTGATGATGATGATAGGTAGGGAGGGATAGAACGGGATGAGCCAAGTAGAACCGCAACATGTCAGGGGAGGAATGATTCTTGACAGACGGAGCTGCTGTGTACCCCCTGGAAGTATGTGCGGTGTCTTTTTCTGTTGTATGCACGTGATTTTGCGTGCGGTCTGTTGGAATCAACACTGTATGGCATTGTGTTTGACGCTAGCGGCTCTGCCTCCTTACCTTACCTTTCCTTTGTCTTATCCCAGCTCCCTTCTGTTGCTGCTTCTGCTCCACCACCCGTTGAGGTTTCCGCATCCTTTAAAACGACGAAAAAAAACATTACATTTCTTTTTCCTCTTTGTCTCTCTCTCTCTTCTTGTTTCATAAATGGGAAGTTTTGGTTTTAGCTCGAGGAACCAATAACGACATCAAGGGCTTGAAACGGTGCTCAAAGGGGAATTAAAACAAACGTGCGCTCGCATTCTCAGACGTACTCATAAAGAAGAAGTGGAAAGAGTGACCAGGGGAAACACGCGTTGGAGTTAATGTCGGGAAACAGCCTTCTTGGCTGTGTGGCTAATCGGGTGGCGCCGTACCTCTTGGTTGAGCAACGCGATGACCCTGACGCCTTTCTCCGGCATCTGCAGCTCGCCTCAGCACAGTTTATTTCTCGCTTCTCTGGAAGCGATAACATCTTGACTCGGTATACGCTACCAAAGGAACAGAGACAGACGGAAGCTGCAGCAATTCCCAAAGAGAAAAATTCAGAAGTGATAGTCTCAGTTGAAGAGAAGGAGATTTATGAGACATATCCACTACAGACGGCCCTTTGCTTCGCACCGGGGGAGAATGAATCGAGTAACCAGATGCATCTCTTTGAGTTGAACATATTTCGAGCGCTGTTGCGCCGTCCTCGTCAGGATTACGCGCACACTATGTTCTGGAGTGCTCTAATCGAGAAGCTGGAGGAGATAGATTTTTACAAACTCATGCAGACGAACATTGCGAGACTCTGGGCGGCGATCGCAGAGCAGCTACATGAGCCGGAGGCGTTGAACTGGCTGCGTGTCCTTCAGCTTTCTTGTGATGTTCTGCTGCTGTTCAGCGAGCACGCTGCGCGCCTTGTGCCCAGTTCGGGCGTGCTTCACGAGCTCACTACTTTGGCACAGACGATGTGGATAGACGATGCCCCTTTGATACTGCGCCGATGCGCCGTTTTGATTTCCGCTTTATTGGTAAAGTTCTCATCTTCTCTACCATTGGAAGTGTTGCGTGCTCAAGGTGCACGGAGCCGTGATGCACCTCATCAGTTGGCCGTCCTTGCCAACGTACCCGCGCTGTGTGAAAAGAGTAAAAATAGTGCCGAAGGACTCCGTATGGCGCTAGAGATTGTTTTCACGACAAGTGTGTACTCCATTCCCATCGCAGCGTACTTCCGCACTGACGGTGACATCTCATCCACGCTGCCCTTTGTGCAGCAGTGTGTTGCCTCTATTCTCCATCGCCTGATCGCAGCGGTGTCAAGCGAATTCTGGGGATACTTCTCGCAGGAGTCATTGCTCTCTCTGGTGGAGGCGTCAGCGACGTACGCCTGCCTGTGGGACTCACTTCCAGCTGGTATGCACACGCTACAGCGGCATATACACAGCCTCCTTGCAGAGAAGAGCAATGCCTACACATCTTCGTTGCTTATGTACTGCACGACCGCCTGCGCATATCACTGCCGCCTCAGTGAGCTGGAGGATGAAAACCCACTCCACGGTGCAGATGCGCCACGGCCCATCGTCGACGCTTCACTGGGTGTGGAGAGTGGTGTAGAGGACAATGGTGCTGTACATAATCACGCTACAGGAAACCTCACCGTGACGGCTGAGGGATCACCAGTGAAGAGGGTTTTTCGTCTGCTGACAGCAGGGTGGAGTTCTTTCCGTGGTGACGACCGGGTACTTGTGCGGAGTGCGCTTGCCCTTCTTCATGCGCTGCTCTGCAATTACCCACACGAGCTGAAGGATTTGGAGCGGTTGATTGGCCGCGATGTTCAATCACTGTTTCGTCACTTTGTCACCACGCTTTTGAAGGAACGTGCCGAGGATGCAAGCCTTGTCGAAGTTGTGTACCGCATGATTGCACAATTTCACGGGATGCTTGGCAATGTTGCTTACGTGGCTTCTAACATTCTCCTTCCTGACGTAATGAAGGGTGTGGGTTTACGCCATGAGACAACTGGGGTAGCACAGCTCCAGCTGCACCTGTACAACGCATTGCTTCAGGCCTATGAGGGTGTTTTGCCGCCTAGCAGAATTGTAGAGGCCATTATGCATATTCAACCCGGCGCTATTTCACGTCTTTCGTTGTCTATGCCATTTTTCGTTCAATGGTTATCGATTGTGCAGGCGACGCTGTTAGATGAAGCATGCCCACTTAGCTCACTGCTATCCTTTGGGGGGTCGCTAGGTAGGTTGATTCATTGTCTCTGCGAGGGAGCCTATGTTCTTATGCGGGAACTTCAAGCAGGGAATGTCATCCTCTGCGGTGCTCCAGTTGTGCCGCTCTTGGAAGTCGTGATTCGTATTCTTTCCGCTGCTGTTCTTGATGAGGGATGCCAAGATGTGTTGGCAACGTGTGTGATTACGGTACACGGCGAGAGCACCCTCTCTGCATGCTTCATGCTGTACTGTTTGCTGTTTTCTGCCAACGCGAAAGCCCCTTTGGTTGAGTCCACAGCGGGACTCTTGACGTACGTGGTGGAGAACTCAAAAGAGAAACTTTTTACCACCATGCGCTTTCACACCTCTACAGAGATGAAACGGAACCTATTGCTTGCTGTGTACCGACGGATGCAGCCACCGACGAGATGTGTGCCCGCCACAAACGTTATACGCTTGGCATCCCTTCGCTATCTTCTTCGCTGCGACCCCGCATCTTTTTTTTTCCTGGTGGTTCCAGAGGAGCTGGAGAAAGTACAATCGGGTCTGCCGCTCACACGCATCCTGCGCGACACGGTGAAATGTCACGAAGCCACAGCGTTGGAGAAGGCAGAAGCTCTTGCGTTGCTGAGAGCCCTCGACGACGTCGCCTTCTCTATTCCTGAAGTCACATCCCTGTTGTCGAACACTGAGTGTGGTTCAGCGTACACTCGAGCTGCCTTCACAGCAGCTGTGACGAACTACGTCTGCGGGGCCCTTCTTGGTGAACTTCGTACCGGTTGCAGTGCTTCAGCTAAATCCCCGGAGCGGGGACCGCACCGCAGCCCTAGCCGGCCACCAACACATCCTGCAAAGGGCAAGGTGATTGCAGCGCACCCAGAGGAAATTCATGTGATGATTGACGAGGGCTGCAAGGCGTTGTCGCAATGTGTGAAGTCCTGCCAATCGATAAAGAAAGAACTTCGGTATTCCGTCAGCGGTGAGGAATCGCTTTATACTACGCAAAGCCAAAGCAAGGATACGCGTCAGCTGATCGTTTCGCGGGCACCAAAAAGTGCATTATCAACAGTCGTCACTACTCGTCGCTATGGGGCACTTGCGGTTTCCGATTTTGCGTGGCAAGAGAAAACGAAAATCAAACCCCTTTTACTTGGTGATGGTTTTCTTTTAGAGGAAGGGGAGGGAGATGTGTACTTAAATCAAATGGCATCTGTTTTGGAGTCGACGATGCAGCTCACCCTGTCCCTGGAGACATTGGTGTGGCTGACATATGGGGAAAGGGACGCTTACCCTGTCTCAGTCAAGCTTCTAGAGATGGCGCTTGGTGGTACGCAGATGGTGGAGCCTACAGCAGCTCCGCTGCGGAGCTTGATGTGGTCCTGCTTGGACGGTTGGCTTGCACTTGCCCGCGCAGCAACGGCTGTGATTACGCAAGCCTCCTCCGATACTATAATCTCTCTCTCCACGAGTAAGCTAAATCCTCTTTTCCATCGCTTTGTGAAACTGATGTTGTGCCATCGTGGGAGCATTGAAGTTGTTTGTCAGGGATTGGGCATCCTGCGGATGTTTCAACCTTTCGATGCGGCTGACGAGGCGGCCTTGATAGAAATCTTCGAGCTTATTGCAGATGTTATGGAGAAACATGCCAGCATGGGACCCTCAAATGTACTCTTTGATTTTATTACAGAGAGTAGCGCTATTTATAATCGGTTGGGCAGTTGCTGTCCTCTGCGTTGCGCAATCCGTACACTGGAAAGCTTATGGGCATATGCAACTCATGTGTCGCATTTAATTCCAGCTACAGAGCCTGGTTCTTCTTTGTGTGATATTTTCGATCACGTTGTGGATGCCGTAAATAATGTTCTGCTACACTGTGGAGGTGTATCAATCTATTTCTCTCACAAGCATGTGATGGCGCTGGCTAATGCACTCGGACAATTTACTGGAGCAGCCTCATACAATTCTGTAGCGAATGTGTATGAGCCACAGGCGTGGCATCGAGCATGGCTTTCGGTGCTTGGTCTGTTGCACACGGTGCTGGCCAGCTGTGATACGGTGGGGCCCAATCAAACCGAGTGGTTGACAGCCATTTCCACATTAGCTACCACAAGCCCACGGTTTCGGGATGCTGTGTCTGGGTTTATGCTCTTCAGTACAACGCAGGAGCCAAAACCATTCTCATGGGAGCTTCGTGAGATGCAGGTGTGTATGTCGATCATCGCGTTACTAGCCAGTCTTGGAGTTTCTGTGGCTGCGATAACTCCGCTCGTGCGACGCTGTTTTTGTCGCATACGCCGCTTTCAGATCCAAACCATGTTGGCACCAGAAGGAGGGATGGACGAGCGATCCATTGAACTCCTACTTGTGACAACCGTTCGCCATCAGCTTTCCTACCTAATTCAGCAGCCCCCACCGCCCGTTTTTCTTGAAGATGACTCTGTCATTGTCACCATTGAGCGTTTCCATACTTCTGTGGGTAGTGCATCAATATCAACCAACGGGTTGCTACAACAACGTCGAGGAGTAGGTGACGAAACATCACAGCAGGAGGAGCAGTTGTCGTTCGATTCACTACGTTCCTTTATTCTGCGCGAACTGAACATAATTAGGAAAAGCCATCGTGACAGCTCTTGCGGTGCGAGCACCACTTTCTCACCGGAACATACTCCTTCGCTCCACTCCAGTTTTGGCGCCACCAGCGCCGAGAGCCTCGCTGAGGTCGATCTTCGTGAGGGTGGCTGCCAGTACATTGGGCCGCACATTGACAATGTCCAGCTGGCACTTGGTCTTTTTGTGCGGTACGCCCGGTTTCACTTGAACATGCGTAGTCTGAACCTTTGGGAGCGTCAGGAGCTCAGTGTGACGCTGGAGAAACTCCTGCATGCACTGAATCGATTGATTCACGATGTACGGCGTCTCGAGAACACCAGATTAACGTGGGTGCTAGAGACGGTGCAGGAGGATCTGCAGGGCCTCGCGGGGAACCTGCAGGGCTGCTGACGGAGAGGGAATAGGATAGGTTGCACCTCTCACGACTTACGCATGCACACAACACACAAGTACACACGCTGGGAGGTCCTTGAAGCGAGGAGAGATAAAAGCGTCGTTTAAACAAAACACCTGGAAGAGCGGCAGTTGCCGTACTTTTTTTTGTCTCGACTCTTCTGTTGTTGTTGTTGTTGTTCTTTCCGGTGTAAGTGAGTAGATGCGTGTATTTTTGCCTAAATGATCTGCTCCTTGTGCTAAGGAGTGCTCCGCTTTAAACGGAAGTCTTCATTTTCCCCACTCTCTCGAATCCTATTCTACAAGTTGCGGTAGCATAGGAGTGTGGTGTGTGATGTCTGCAGACCTCCTCACCCTACCGAAGGTCCTCCTCATGGGGCTGCGCAAGTCGGGGAAAAGCAGCATCCAGAAGGTAGTCTTTGAAGGCATGCAGCCGCACGACTCTGTCAATCTCCCCACAACTGTGCAGCCGGACAAGAGCACTGTGCATTCCAACGACTTTGTGAACTTTGAGGTGTGGGATTTTCCTGGTCAGTACGACCCATTTGATCCCAGCAATGCGGGCAGCTACGACGCGGAGCAACTGCTTGACAACTGTGGGGCGATTGTATTTGTGATGGATTGTCGTGAATTAATCGACGACTCACGCGCACGGTTGCTAGACACGGTGTATGCCGCATACCAGTACAATCCAGAGCTTTGCGTGGAGGTGTTTATTCACAAGGTGGATGCCCTCAGCGAGGACCACCAGACGGATCTTCTTGCCAGTCTGCAGCGTCGTGTCGAGGCGGA
The DNA here is from genome assembly GCF_000691245.1 of Trypanosoma grayi. Taxonomy (NCBI): domain Eukaryota; phylum Euglenozoa; class Kinetoplastea; order Trypanosomatida; family Trypanosomatidae; genus Trypanosoma; species Trypanosoma grayi. The sequence continues at coordinate 9,934 of NW_008826094.1, forward strand.
GGCGAAACAGCGGCTGGAGAACACCGCCCCACTGCGCTTAAACTTCAACCTCACATCCATCTACGATCACTCGGTTTTTCAAGCCTTCTCGTTGGTGGTGCAGAGGCTCATGAAACTGCAGTCTCCGTACATCACAGAACTCCTTCAAATGCTGAATAGCAACAGCAATGTGGACCTCTCCTATCTGTTTTTAAGTAGGTCCAAAATATTTTTGGCTGCGGATGAGCGTAATCGTGTTAAGTCACGCACATATGATCTCTGCAGTGACGCGATTGAAGTGATGGTGAAGATGAATCAAATCTATGACCCTTCTAATAAGAAGGAAGAGAATACACGTAATGTTGCTCTCGGCACAGTGAATGGCAGGGACTACATAAAAAGTCTTGAGTCGGCTGTTGGCGAGGGAGCCAACACCGTAATCAAACTTAGTAGCGACGACTGCATCTATGTGAAGGAGCTTCCCAACTCCCTCACAGTGGTGCTGATGCTGAAGAACGAGTCGTTTCTGAACAGAACACTCATTGACTACAACATTTCCGTTTTTTACAAGGCGGTGTTCGAATTCTTCTCTACAGCCTCCCATCACCAGTAAGATGCTCGGCAGTTGTGTTTGTGTGTGTTTGTGTGTGTGTGTCTGTTGAACGAGGAAGAAGGGCGATAAGAAGAGAGTGCCTCCTTTTGTCTCCATTTCCATTTGTTCTCAATGGTGCATTTTCCACAAGCATTTTTTTTTTTCGATTGTCTGAGGACGAATTGACACGGGCACTCTTTTTTTTCGTGTTTTTCTCCACGTAGGCCGCGTGTGTGTGGTGATAGTGAAACCTCAAGGAGGAATAAACAAAGGCACACCAATCCATATACAGACATACACATACATATATTCGCCAAGGGGTCGGAACGTAAGGAGAGAAAACGAAATAAAAAGAAAGTCCTTTGAAGATGGACATGGTCTTAGTATCCGTGGGCCCACTGTCCCCGTTCATGTTTGACTCTCCCCATGCGGAGTTGGTGCCACCAGGCTTCACACCCGGCTCCGTTGCGGACGCCATGCTGCACATCAGTGATCTAACACTTCGCTTCGACGTGCTCGCGAAGTCCATCGACAGTTCGTTCCACCCTGTGCGTCACGCAATGGAAAATCACCCCATTCATACACGTGCACTGCACAAGCGTCAGTTTGACGTGATGCGCTACGGTATGGTGTTGGATGAAGTGGAGCGGCTCGTCCTGGTGCCAATGCCACGGCTGTGCGGTGACAGCGGCATGAAGGTCTCTCAGGAATACGCCGCCATCTTTGGTGGTGACTTCAATCAGACGCCGTGCGCGTCGCACCCTATCCTGACAGAGTACTGCTTTGTTGTGTACCAGCTGCCGGCGAAGGATGAGGGGGAAGGGGCCTGTCCCACACCACTGTTCCGCCTTGTCTTTCGAAACGAGGCATTCAATGAACAGGTGAAGATGCATCTCGTAGAATCCTTTCCTCTATTTCGTCTGCGCTCTGTGTATGTGTCTCACACGAAATACTATTCCCTTCAACACCAGCTCAACTTGTACGCCAAGGCATCGGCATCCAGCGAGCGTCTACCTGATACTGCATTGGAGGAAACGCTGGGTATATCACCCCTGCGGTGGCTATTTGATGCGTGGCTGATGGTCTTGGAAGGCATTGCACCCACGTGGCTTGTGGACAAGGGAGTTGGACCGGACATCGTTACCTTGTTCCTCGCCTCACACCGCCCAGAAGGAAAATATGATGTAAAGGAGAGTTTGGAGGCTTACTCGCAACTGCCTGTAGACAATCGTGTACGATGCTCGTATTATGCAACTGGTGAACGTTTGCATCAGCGTGTTCATGTTATGGAAAGAGATCCTGAAATGATCAATAATTGGCGCAAAGGATCGTACGATATTCGTTTCTTTGATGAGGATGCGGTTGACTCTGAGCCAAGGGTGCAAGTGGCCCATTGCTTTCGCATACTCCTCTGCCGAAGGAAGCCAGGAAGAAACTATGTTGAGGATGATGAGATTGCTGCCTTTATACCAGAAGATGATGAGTGTAAACCACTACAGGTATACAACACATTGGCAGCAGAGCGACTGCGGTTGTGGGTTCTAAAGGGCCTTCTCACCGCTGAGCTGCACGGGATTCACTGTGTTATGATTGAGTTTGACACCGCAATGGTGGTGGCAAAATGTGTCGGGCTCCTTTGGGGTGGTGGAGAGGAGGACCGCCAGTGCGAAGTTGTTTTCCATGTGTGCAAGATTATTGTGGAAACGGTGGAGGACTACGTGCAACACAGTGGCGTTATTTGGCGCGCAATCATTGTCACCTCGGATGCGGACTCGCGGAAGGCGGCTAACCTCTGCCAGTCGATACTGGAGGTCACACAAATGGCAAAAACCCGCGTGGAGATTGAGGAGCGGCAGTGCGTTGCCGACAAGGCAGCCCGAAAAGAAGGTTCGTCAACACCATCCGCCAGCGGTGTCACTGCGCCAGCAGAAGGGGAGGAAGAGGACGCCGATTATGAAGATGGTGATAAGGATCATGATGATGTGCGGGAGACCGAAAAAGCTAATGCACAGGTCGCGTTGTTGAAGGGAGGTGCGGTGGCAATGACGCTGACAACGCGAACAATGATGACAATGATGGAAAATGCGACCAATACTGCTCTCCTCAACGCTTCTCCGCTTCACACCGTTGCAAAGTTCTCGGAAGGCATCAGGGACCGTGCGGCGCGGTGTGGTGTGCGCATCTCCGACGGCGAGCTGTACCCCATCTTCCTCGCTCTCTCTGATGGCGGGGAGAGGGTTGCAATCAGCGACATTGTGCAGCTTATTCTCGAAAAGCAGGAGGAGATGAATGTCCCCGAATGCAGCAGGCGCTGCAGCCAAACGAGGTTGCTGTGGCCGCACGATCACCCTATCTGCGCCTTGGATAGCTGTGGTGTTCCATACGATGAGCAAAGTGTCATGAACTTTGTAAAGAGTTTTCAGCGACGGCCCTACCGCGCCCAGGTAGGTGACTGCAGGGCTACAATGAAACAGACACCTGACGATGCACCAGAATCCCTCAACTATGTTGAGTTTTCAATGTTGATGCTCGCCCTGGCACGGCAGTAGGGCTATGTTCTCATCTTCTCCCCACATGTCCAATGATCTTTTTTCTTTTCCTTCTTGTTCATGTAAGCATCACGATTCAAATGGAACAATTGAACTTCCTGTCCTGTTGCAACAGAATGAGATGACTCTCTGAAGGGGTGGTC
>NW_008826095.1:0-13193 GCF_000691245.1 Trypanosoma grayi
CCGCCGCTGCCGAGCAGCACACCGTACCCAGAGCGGCCGCGCGCAGACGCCGAGCGGGCGGACCGGGGCGGGCGCAAGCTGGAGCTCTTTCCAACCCGCGGCGCGACTGCTGTGTGCACAGCAACAGCACAGTCTTGTCCTTGCTGCGGGTCCTCCTCCAGCTCGTGGAACACCTCGATGGAAACCATCCCGTCAAGGTTTATGCCCTGCAGCGTCATCTCAAAGGGGCAAAAAAACGGCAGAGCGTAGTTTTCATCCGCCTCCTCCGCGCTTGCCCCAACCGTGTCGAGGTTGATCTCCAGGCCGCACAGTTGCACCGAGAAGTCGCCATTGTAGCGGAACTTCACCATGATCGCAGTGTGCTCCGCCGACAGCACGCGAATGCCACTGAGCGCAACCTCCGGTGGAATGCAGCCCNCAACTCGCCCACACTCACCGTGCCACGGATTTGTGCGTTTTTGCCACCCTCCATCGACTTTCGGATGGCTTTCTCAATGGAGGTGCGAATCACCTCTTTACTCTCCGGAGACCACGTCTTGGGCCACTCCCATTGCAGCATCCCCGGCACTAATTCCCTTTAGTAAAGCAAGCAAGGGAGAAAAAGAGAAGAAGTATGGATGTGTGTACCACATCGCACCAATGATCTTCACTGCATCATTTCCAAGACATATATATATATATGCGCAAGCACAGAGGCACGCAGGCACACACACAGGCGCAAGGATGGCAAACTAAATACGCCGCTCACCAGGGGAGCGACCAAACGGGATGACACTGCCCACCATGCTGCCCACATCCGCCGCGCCCTTGCCCGGTGGTTTCGTATGCTGTCCGAAACGGCGCAGAACTGTGTCACGAGGCTGAAGCTTCCACTCCGTGCGCAGCTGGCGGAGCTCATGCGGCGGGACTTGCAGTACAGGAATGTCCACGTCATACGACACCGTCTCGCCGTCGGCTTCAAGCTGCGATTCCATGGCAGCGGTGAAGGATTTAATGGCTGGNGTCATACGACACCGTCTCGCCGTCGGCTTCAAGCTGCGATTCCATGGCAGCGGTGAAGGATTTAATGGCTGGTGTGTCGCCAAAAGCCTCGGCACACAACCTCACGCAGATGAGGGTGTCTTTGTTTGGCTGCACCTTGAGGAGGGTGAACAGCCTCACGATCTCCTCCGTCATGCCAAGTGACCCGTTCGGTGGTGTCGCATTTGCGTTAGCCTGCAGCAGCGAGTTGAGCATGCGTGTGGAAAAGGGTTTGCCGAAGCCCACAAGTCGCTTCAGCACGCCAAATCCCGTGGCAACGGCTCCCAGGTGAGCACATAGCTCAAGGAATTGGTCGTAGATCAATGAGATGTGGTCAACACTACTCCCCACCAACTCCAGCCGCTGTATTATCGCCTCACAGCGCTCCAGCATCACCACGCGTGGTTCGTCACAGTGGGTACACGCCTGAATGAAGAGAAGTGTCATCTCCGGTGTGGGATTCATGTTCATGTGCAGAAAGTGTTGGTCATAGATGGCAAGCGCAAGCTCCCCGTCACGCTGAAGTGCACAGTACANAAACGCCACAGTGAAAAGAGCAATATCCGGCGTCAAGCCACGCGGCGTTAATTGAGAGAAGACATCCATGACGTAGTCGCCAAAGTCGGCCACACCACGAAGGGCATAGACCAGCCAGTGGAAACACTCCATCGAAAGACGGATTCCAGAGGCGTCAGCAAAGCTCTGTGCTCTTAGCACAAGTGTCGGCTTCTCAAACGCACAGCACATGCGCATGTACGCCTCAACAGACGCCGTCGTCCGTGGCAGCTGGTAGAAGTCATAAAGAGCCCAAAGCTCAAGACCACGCCGCTCCAACTCTTCCCAACGTTCTTTATGTTGCTGTGGATGCTGCTTCTTCTGCCCTTCATTGTCATATGCCTTGGCTTCCGCCTCCGCCTCCTTTGAGAGGTTCTCAGCGCCCATGGCGCACAGCATCATAGCCTTATCTAGCATGGTCGAGCGCGGCCGCAAGCTCCGCGTGATAGTTTCTTCCATGACACTCATTCCCTCTTCAATACGCCGCGCCGTGACGCAGAGTGTCAGCAGCGCGTCAAAGAAGTAAGTGTTCAGCGCAAAGGAATCGGGGGATTCCGCTTCCATCTCACGTGCTCGTGCCGCATAGACGTCCCATCCCTCCTCCCATTTGCCGCTCGCAGCGGCACAGAGCACCATCTCCGCGTGCGTCTCCACACCAATGTCCACTGGCGGTATGTTCGTCACAATTAAGCGCTCGAACATCTCTGCCGCACACTGGAAGCTACTGTGTCGTTCCCACTCCTCCAGCATCTCAATCTGCTGGCGCTGGTAGCGGATGAGGGCAGCACAGCTCTTGTCGGGCAGCGGCACGCGCTGATACAAGAAGTCTGTAAGCAGACGGCCGGGCGTGGGGAGCAGCCGGGCGTGCCGCACGAGCTTGTCAATGTCAAGGATGTGCATGTCGCGCTTGAAGTACCCATAACGTGCGTAGCGGAGGTTCTTCGCGAGCGCCGTCTGGTTGTAGACGTGCTTCATGTGCGGGCGATCGGGGTCGACCCACACGCGGTACGCCTTCTCGAAGCCAGGCTCGCCGCCGTACAGCCCCATCGCTGCGTTGCTCAGCGCCGGCCGGTGCAGCTCCCGGTACGCTGGGCTGCGAATGTGGTGCTCGTATGCCAGCCGCTCCGCTGCGGTGTCGTCATGCCACAACGCGGCGTCAGGCGGGGCATCGCGGTGATCGGCGGCGTAACGCCGCGCCGCATCTGCCGCCATCGCGGCGAAACATAGCCGGCCGATGGAACGCGACAGCATCGCTAACAGTGGACTGTGTCAAGAGCAAGTAGGAATAAAAGAAACGGTCTGTTGCCCACAGATAGGCAGCAAGCCAATGGGGGGGTCGGGGCGAACAGCAGTAGCACAAATGGCGGCGCCACAGGAAAGCACACGCACGCAACCACTCGTAGCGGCAGTACTGTTGCTCATCTCTCTTTACATGACACACGCACACATACACCTACACAAGCAGGCCCAGGCCTGAGCATAGCCGCGCGAAACCAATAAGAAAACACCAACCACAATGTCAGCCGTCACTCTTTTCTCTTTCTCCCCGTCTGCCTTTATATTGGTGCTGTTTTTTTTTTTTCCTTTGCATGGCAGGATTACAGAGTTGGCGGCTGCAGAGTGATGTTTTTCTCCCGCGCTTTTTCCTCTAGCTTCGTTGCAATCTCGCGCAGGCGGCTCAGCTCCACGCGCTGCATCGCAACCTCGCGCGCCGTCTCGTCTTCATACGCGGAGGTGGAGTTCGGGTCAGCCGTGCGCCACATACCCGCCTTGCCGGCAAGCAGCCGCGCCTCTTTGCGCAGGTCGTTGATCTCCCTGATGAGGATAACGTTCTCCGTGGTGATGCGGTACTTGTCGCCGCGGTTGTTCTCCGTGTCCTTGTTGACCTTGTTCTTCAGCCCCGCGAAGTTGCGCTCGAGGTGGTCGCGCTCGCGGTTGTACTCCCGCACCTCATCTGCTGCCGTGCGGGAGGCAAGCGGCTTCGTCGCGGCAATGGCCTTGTTGGAAGTGTACTTGTCAAATAGCAGCTTCGCCGACTCCTTCAGCTTGCGCGGGTTCGTCTCGTCGCGCAGGTCACACAGCTCCGTCCAGAGCCGCGACTGGTACTCCGCGAAGCTTCGCATGCCCACCGCGAGTTTCTCAAGCTCCTTCTGCTGGCCCGCCTTCTTCTGACGCAGGTTGCGTATCTGCAGCACGAGGTGCTCGTTGCTGTGCGTGTACTGATCCGCCTCCTTGCCCATCTCTGCGAGGCGGCTCTTCGCCTGCCGTATCTCCTCGTCGCGCGGGTCAATCTGCGACTTGAGCTCTTTAATCTTGTACTCTAGCACGAATTTGAACTTCTCCAGCTCCTGATTTTTCTTTTTCAGGTCAACCACGCGCCGCTCCTTCTCCGCAATTGTCTCCCCGCGATCCTTGAACTCGTGGGTGAGAGCCTTTATGTCGCGCTTCGCGGCCTCAATTTGCGCCTCCAGCGTCGCCTGATGCCGAAGTTTCTCCCGCACCTCCGCCTTGATCGCCTCCAGGTCCGCTTTGGTGATATTCTCACGCGATAGCAGTGCATCGTTGGCGGCCCGCAGCGCGGCAACCTCCTCCTCTTGCTCCTTGCGCCGCTTCTCGACGCCTTCCTTGAGCGTAACCACCTCCACATCGGTGTCTTCCTCAATCAGGGCACAGTACTCGTCGGTTTGACGCTCATCCTCCTCTTTCTCAAGCAACAGCTGTTGATGTCGTTCATCCATCTCTCGTATGATACGTCGCTGGTTCTCCTTGTCGTCAGCACGCACTCGCGCCGCATTCTCGCGTATCCCCTCGATGTGGGCGTTGTGCTCGCGCTGCCGCTCGTCAATGAGCTGCCGCAGACGATCGGCACGGTCACGCAATGACTCAATCTTGACGCTGTAGTCCTCTCTGGTGCGGTGAAGGTCCTCTTTCTCTTTTTTCTCCATCTCCGCCATGAACTCTGTGAAGCGAATGGCCTGCTCATTCTTCTCCGCCTTGAGAGCCTCGAACTGCGCGATCCGTCGTGCCCGCTCCTCCGCGTACTCTCGGTCCAACTTGGCAATCTGCTCCTCGTGGACCCTGTCACGCTTGATCTGCTGCTGCAGCATTCTCTGCTTAAGCTCGTTCGTCTCCGTGTTGAGGGTCACAACCGCCTTCGTCGACGCCTCCAAGTCGCTGCGAGCCATGAATAACTCCCGTGCGTACTCCACCTCCTTGTGTGGCCCACGGTAGGGTGCCACAACGTCCCAGAACACCACAGCACCGTCGTCGCCCACGCTCACCACCATCGACTCGTCAAACGTAAGTGCGACGCGTGAAACGATTCCGGCGTGGGCGTTGTGTGACTCAATCATGATGCCTGTGGTGTTTTCTCGATCCCGATCATTTGCTGAGAGTTTCTCACCAAGGTACGTATTAAACACACGAACAGTTCCATCCTCACATCCACCGATGAGCAACTTCAACTTGGCACTAATCGCCATGGAGTACAGAGAGGCGTTCTGCAAATCGTAGTCTGCAACCTGCTGCAATTTGGTGCGATCAAACTGACGGAGTTTACGGTCATTGCCAGCCGCCCACACAGTGCCTACATCAGCCGCCGCACAGTTGTATGTCATCGATTTGAGTACATTGTCGTTGACTTTGTGAAAGTCACAGAGGTTAAACTCGTATACAGCACCATCAAGGCCTACAGTAACGATCTTCGTATCGTCTGGGGGAACGAAAAAAACACTCTTCACTTTACCACTGTGGCCGCGTAGGTGGCCCATAAGTTCACACGTGTACGTGAAGTACACATGGATCGTTGTGGCATGTACAGCCGCGAAGAACTGGCCGCCGCTGCTGAACCGGCATTCCATACAAGAGCGGATTCCAATGTTTTTAAACTCCCGAATATCATTGTTGTACAAATTCATCATGCGGAGTCCGTCCGCGAGTCCCACGAGGAGATGTAGCCCGGATGGGTGCATAGCTACGCTGTAAATGTCCGTATGGAACCGTTTTCGGAATTCAACGATGCCTGTGATGAGGTTCCACAGGAAAATGCAACGATCGCGGCCGGCAGTAACCGCGAACGGTCGCTGAACGCACACATCGACGCCTACAACAGGCCCTGAGTGGAACGGCTGGCCAATTGGCTCAAACACGCGCTCATCTGACTTGAAGAAGTCCGCATTGGGGAGGTTAAGGGAGTACAGCTGTTTTGTGCTGGTCATGAAAGAAACGTACTCCTCAGCAGGTGGCGGGGAAAGCGTGAAGGAGAGAATAACTGGCACAACCTCACTTGCGGGCCCCATGTTCTCCGCATCGTTGTTAAACTTGAACGTTCGCACTTTGCGGTACATCTCCTTGTTGTCTGTTCGCTCAAAAATACTGACAAGTCCCATATCACCCCCACAGATAAAACCTTTGCTGTATGCCACGAGTGTGTTGATAGAAATCCCGTCTGATGGCGACAGTGGGAGTGGGTATTTGTATTCGTTGTTTTCCATCAAGATGAGATCACCATTCTCTGTCGACAGAATAAGGCGATTCTCGGCGGGAATCCACAGATGTGCAAGGTAGTTTGTGACGGGCTCGTGCAAGCCCCCCGAAGTTGGTCGCAGATGGCTATCCTGCAGCATGAAAAACTTCACAATGCCGCTACCAGAGACACATACAAGGGAAGGGTCGTTCGGGCAGATGCTGCACTGGTTGAGCAGGTGCCGTTCACCCCCGCCCTGATCGCCTTCTTCAAGTACGGAGCATGACGCCACGACCTTCGCGCGCTCGACACTCCAGTATACAACGTTCCACTCGGGGGCGCCACCGAGCGAGACAAGGTATCGCCCATCCTGCGAGAAACACAGTGACACGTATTCAGTGGAGCCGAGATCCGGCACCAGCAGCACCTTCTTCCGTTTCAGCTTTGGGCTGCTCGCCACATCACATACATAAATGACGATGCAGGGCTGCTTGAAACTCTCCGCAACGGCCAGTAAACGGCGATTGTAGGACACCGTGATAGCTGTGACGGTCTCGCAGTTTGGCGTGCACGGTACCAGCTGCTGTGTACCCAGCTGTGTGTCGAGCACGACAAGACTCTTCCCCGCGACCCACATCACATTGGTCTCGTCGAGGTACTGGAATCCATCCTTCACATTCTCACATACGCCAAAAACGTGGCGGCGCTCTATCATGCGCGGCGCGCCTTGAACGGTCCGCATCGTCTACAAAATCCTGACTCACTTGCTCACACACTATTCCTTTTCTGGCGCACCCGACCCTGTGATTCTTTTTATTTCGTTTTCTTTCCTTTTCGATCCTCCTTTCCCTCTCACCCTCTTTCCCTGGGACTGAAAGAATTAAAAAAAAAACGAATTAAGAAACACCAAGAGCAAAAGACAGATAAAACGATGGAAGTGTGTCTCCCATGTGGTTCCCAGAATGTCTCACATGTGAATCTCTGCGGCCTCAGTAAATATATTCACTCACGCATATGCATGCCCACACACTCGAACAAATTACAGCAGAAGAAGAGGCGGAAACAAAGAAAAAAAAAGGAAGTTGTTTTCTCATCACCGCCCAGACAAATGCAAGGCAATCTATGGTTCGCTATATTACTCGCGCCCATGCAGCGCATGCCTCAATTAGGGGCAAACAGTTTGTCTATGTGAACAAACAAATGATCCACACGCTTGTAGAAACTCTCGGCGCACACAAATAAAGGGTCCACAGGCTCGACATCGGGGAAGCGACTGGCGTCAGCTAGCGTGTAAAGTTTTCTGTCAGTGCCCAGGCAACGCAGAGCTAGGTTGCGGTGGGCATCCTTTATGAGTGGAGAGCAGCCCGGGGCGTGTGGAACGTCGAAGAGCGCTCGAAAGTATGTGAACTGCGCACGCACTGCACGCACTGATGCGGCACTTCCACCCGAGCGGTAAAATTGCTGGATTATCTTGTGACACATCTGCGTCAGACAGTTTGCCAGGTACGTGAGGGGCAATGGGTAGCTGCAGTTGGAGCAGACGTAAACCTCAAAAAGAGCGGTTGGGGGGGCTTTTCTTGTATCAGACACGATGTCGTTTATATACTTGTGAGGATCAATCGGAACAACCTGGCGGCAATGCGTGCACTGCACCTGCAACGGCAGCGCAGTTGGAAAACACTCGGACAGCTCACGGCTCTTGAAGAGAGAGCAGTGCGAAAAGTCGTCTATGGTATATGTTTCCGTATCCCTGCGCTCTGCTTGTCCATGGTACGCAATTCCCATCGCCTCGCTCAGTTGTTGAGGCGAAAATCCTTGGATGTACTCGCACAAACGCATCACAGGTGGGTACAACTGTGACGACAGATACCACTCTACGTCAATACGACACCCCTTAGTCCGTCGCACCTCATCCACGTGGTAAGCCTTGTCTTTAGGGTCCTCAGACTCGCAAATCACATATGGGATGAGATCCCCAACGCGAACATTTTCCTTCCGCTGCTTCATGCGAAGGGCAACTGTGGCATGGGGAAACGCCGTTCCACGGTACGACTCCGGTTCCTTTGTCAAACTCTTTGAAATGACAAAATCTTCAAGAGGATACTTCCCCCCACAGCGGACTTGATCCGCGACGCCCTTCATGTATGTCATTATATAGTCGAGGATGTCCTCACCGCCTTCTGCGTTCAGGACTCTATTAAGCACCGCATCCGACATTTTCTGAGAAAGTGGACACCAATCTCTACGCACCATGTCTAATCCCTTCACCTCTTTCTTGTAGGTAGTGCCATCACCTTGCCAGTCTACGACGCTCAGTGCTGCATACTTTTTCTTCTTAAGTAGGAGCATCGCCCTGAAAACACCATCAATGTCCAACTCCAGACTTTGGTACCGTTGATTGACCTTGTTTTTAATATCAAAACCAAGCTCGCGTACCTTTTTGATGTCATCCTTTATACCAGTTTGAATCATCACAGAATCGGTATCACCGTAGATAATTCTTAGCGACGGTGAAATTTGTGGAATCAATTCCACAGTATTCTGCAAGGCAAGACGACCTTGCCGAGTGACCAATTCAGCAAGTGGCTGCGCATAAAAACGTGAATGCTCAAAACCTAGGCACCCATACATACTGTTCGCCGTTAGTTTAAGAGCCTTCTGTCGAATTTCAAGTGTAGCAAGATTATTAGGGTCTTTTTCATTTTTCATGATGCGTTTGATCTCTTTCCTGCTCTCCACAAGGCTTCGAATGACTTTTGGCAGAATGCATCTGTGTAAGCACGGTGACGGCAATCCTTCGGCAGCACAAGAGCGGCAAATAAGGTTCTCAGGTGGAGGAACCTCAGCAGATGTGGTGTTTTCATCTCGCTCAACGGTGGTATAGCAAATGTTGAACTCCTGAATGAGAGAAGGATAAAGCGAGTTGAAATCCAGCAAAAGAATGTAATCGGAATAAAGTCCGCTCCGTGGTTCCAGTACCATACCACCCTGATATTTTGTCTTGCGTTTGCTCTCATCCTCCGCATCCTCTCGGCCCCGCTTTGCCTCAAACCGCTTCTTGTCCGGAGTCACAAACTTCAGGTCGTGAAAAGAGTGAAGAAGAAGGTACTCAATTCTTTCCGAACGAGCACCATATAGAGTCCGACTCCATAAATTTCCCGCTAATGACGTTAAACGTTTCGTAAGCGGAATCACGTCAAGAAAAGCAGCCACATCAACAGAAACCACCGCGCAATTAAAGAGCTGCAACAAGATGGGGAAGAGATCCGTTGATGTCTTCATGACACGTTCGTCCAAGACCGTAGAGCCAGGTTCAAAGGATACCTGGCCATTGGCAATACCCGAGATTTCCATCTGAGCACACAAAGACAACAACTTGTAGTTTGAACTTTTGTAGTATTCTCTGGAAAGAAGATAGGTGTCGACGACAAGTCGGCCCACACATGCCTCCCTTTCACTCGCTAAATTTGAGGTGTTGCCCTGTAAGCGTGGAAAACGCTTAATATCGAGGCGACCAATTGTAGACCAGCGGGGGACTTTCAGTTCATGGTAGCGATTCAAGAGAATATCCATGGTATAACCAATGATATTATGACCCACAACCATGTCAGGATCCAAATCCCCTAGTGTAGCTGCAAGCCAAGCTAAAAGCGCCCCCTCGCTAGCAAAGCGCCGCACACCAGGTAATCCTTTTGACTGACAATAGTTTTCCAGATCCAATGGCAGAACCGATCCCGGTGATACCTGTCGAACCCCCGTAAAACACTCTGATACCGCTTTTTTCGTCCCCACGTCAATGTTTACGTCGCGGTAAACGGCAATTGAAGCGGCTACAACCTCATTTGCCACACCTTTTTTGTCAAGTTGAGTGTGTAGCTGGATACTCGCAAGAGTGAAGGATGGTGGAGGTCTCGGCGAATCCTCAACCTTTATATGCTTGGGGGTCTCCACTATAAACTCCACGTCACAATGTGAAATACGCTCTGTTGTTGGGATGAGGTTCTCAAGACGAAGATAGGATGGACCCATGAGCCTCTTCTTTATTAAGAAAAGCTCAAGAAGTGATCGCGACGCACCCATAACAGCCTGGATGTTGGTAAACTCCACCTTGCTAGGAAAAGGAGGATATTTTCCTGGAAAACGAAGCTTCGCCCAGCGATTCTTCTCGCGAGGAATTCCCGGTTCATCAAAGGCATAATACCGCTCCACAAATTTTACTCGTCTCTCTTCTATACCATGCCTCCGGCAGACGCTGTTTATCTCCTGGACGACATCGGTATCAGAAGACCCTTCCCTGGGAAGCAAAAAAATATTCCGTTGAACATTTTGAACCCTGATACAACAGGAACGGCAGGTGGTACTTTCTCCACCCTCCCCGCATAATTTACCAAAAAGAAGCACAGTTCCTGGGGCAGACATCATGTGAGGCTGTTCCTTGGCATCCAACCAATAAAATAGGCCACTAGAAGGGCACTCCACAGCAGCGCTATTCGAGCCACGTATAGGTGTAGTGTGGGTCTCCGTGGGGAGCTCACCCACAACGTTTAATTCCTTTACAAAGCTATCCCTCACCACATAGTTGGCCTCATTTCGCTTGTCATTGTTGCCCCTATTCAGGGCAGCCTTTGAGGTGTTGGACTGCTTTTCATACGTGAAAACCTCATCGTCAAGACTCACCAATGGAATTTCCTTCTCTTCCTCCACCAGCTTCTGGAGAGTGTGGTTCTTCCCCGACATCAAGGATGATAAAAAATCACCAGCAGTAACGTCATCTCCTCCTCCTTCTTCGTCACTGTTAAATGCGTCATCTTGCAAAAACTTTGTGATGTCGACGTCAGCCTCTTCATCTTCTTCAGCGGAAAGGTTCCGATACTTGTTCAGCAGTTTTTCCATATCCGGTGCGCTCATCGACTGAGCCAGCTTTTGCTGCTGTGACTGGGTACTTTTTGGAGCAACTGTCACCTTGGTAGCCCGCTTTGTCTTGCGCTTCTTTCTCTCGGTAGGCAATGTCAGACTCCCACTCTCCATCACGTCTTCGTCACCCGAATCAATCATCGCTTCTTCCTTGAGCTTTTGCCATTGCTCCTCTACTGAGTCGGTAAAGGCGGACACTGCGGCTCGGTTTTCTCGTTTCTGCTCCCCCGAGCGGCAGCTTTCCCATTGCTCCATTATTGCTTTAAAACAGACTAAAAAAGAGGAAAGAAGAAATATCTAGGCAAAAGAAAAGAAAACCACCACTCCTAAAACCATTCACAGCAGCAGTGCATCTAACCGGTGAAAAGAAAAATGAAACAGCTTGTCGAGATTCAAAACTACAACATGCGCACATCTCTCTGGTCATGTCGTCATCAACAGATACAATCACTTTTAATGTTGTCGCTTTTAGAACAGCAACAATATATGTCTCGTTTCCCCTAGCACAGACCAACAGCACCCATCACAATCAGTGATCAAACAAAAACTAAAAGGTAGCCCTCAAACCTTCTCCTCCTTATCCAGCTGCCTGCAAACATCGGCGAGTATGCGAACGTTTTTCACCGAAACTGCAAGTTGCCTTGCCAGATTAACAAGCGAAACCTTTTCTCCTCGACCCAGCTCCAACACTTCGCTGGGAGGAAGCATTACAATTTTGAGCGCCGTGGCAATGCCCATTGTTTGTAGCTTTCCCCATGCACGGCACTTTTCACACGTGACGCAATCCATTAGTTTCGTGATATTGTACACCATTCGTTTCATTTGAGGAATAAGATTGTGAGCCTTTGGGGATTCGAGAAACTTCGCCTCGTTAAACGTTGCAGAGCACAACAAGTGGGCGTTGAACAGTTCACGGATTTCCGTATGAAGAAGCTTGTCTTCTGCGGTAGCAACTCCTCCAGCTCCTGAGTTGAATGCGTTGACGTCCGATAAAAAAACCTCTTTTGCCTTTGTGAGTGCACGCAGAACAAACTGGTACAATACGTAGAGGTTGTTCACAAAACCCGCATTATTCACAACACGGCTGTACATTCCACAGTTTGGAAAAAAAGAGATATTCGGATTCTTGAGCACACCAAGCTGACGTAGCGGAGACTTTCCCTCCTTGTCCTTGTGAAAAAATGCGGCAACATGCATTGTAATGGAGGTATGTAAGCCACTTATTAACTTGCGAAAAACCTGCTCCTCTTTGCACTCCTCATCTCCACTGGATCCACCTTCCTGAGAACCATAGGTCATGCAATTCTCATTGTAGATTGCCTGCCAGACACGGCCTGCCATGGGGCCTGAGTATCCAGTGTTTCCTTCTGGGTTCTGAACAAGGTCCACATACGTTGCAGCATCATCAGATTCCCTCCAAATGCCCCACATATCCACATTGGTTGGCTTTGGAATCGCATAAGAAACACGAGAGTCAATCACAGAGGGGTCGCTCATATCATGGGGATACTTCAGAGCTTCAGGGACCTCATTGGCATCGCATGAACACACCTGACAACTATTTTCCTCACTGGTGCACAAAAGTTGTACTGCCCAATAAGGACATGGTTTTTCCAAGTTCACCTTGAAGAAACGAAAAAAGGGACGACTCGTGATGTTGTTCAGGAGATCAGTGACGCCTTCCGTACCTCTACTTATTTCATCAAGTGTGCAGCAGCAGTAGCTTTCCTCGAGTGGGTGGCTTTCGTGATCCGTCTCGGCGTTGTCAGCCTTCCCATTCTCTTCGACCACAGCCTTTTGACCTGTCATGGCTCTGAGACCAAAATCTTCAATGAACACCACATAACAAAGGAGTCCGAGAACAATGGGCAAACCCAACCATGTAAACTTCCGGAACATTTCCTCTTGGCTTGCAGTTCTTTACGAGAACAATTGGCCCCACACACCAATATCAAAAAAAAAGGAGAATGCTAAACCATTGAGAAGCACGCCGCCACCCGCAGAAGGAACGACAGGACAACAAAAAAATCGCACCAAAGGCAAAGCCACCAACCCAACACAGACACGCCCAGCCCCCAGGCAGAAGCGCAAAAAAACAAAAAAAAACGAGCGCCGGCGGGGGCCCGTTCCCGCGCCCCCTTCTCCACACCGCGGGGCGCGCCCCTCTGCCTTTCCTTGCCGGGACGCCCCCCGCCACCCCGGCTTCCCCGGCAGGGGGTCGGCCGTATTGAACCCCCCC